>NW_027176450.1:5729774-5802274 GCF_023349555.1 Cebidichthys violaceus
TGCCACTTATAGAGATTGGCTTAAATCACATGGATAGAAGATGTTGTTTGAAATGTAATTCCAACAGGTGTGATTGAACTATAACATATATTGGTGTAATAACAAAGAACGAAAATAATGTGACAGACAATATTCTTGCCTCATCATTAAGTTTGAACTCGGAGTGGACCTCCTCACTACAGATGATATTGATAAATTCTCTCTCTATGGAAGGGAAGTCATCAAAGGTTGGTGAGTAGAAGATGTTTTTGTAGCTGGTGGGTGCTGCTATCTTATTCAGCTCCTCAATGTCTGCATTAGAAACTCCAACTGCCAGGACACTGACACCTAGAGAGGAACAGACTCAAAACATGATAATCAGGTTTCCAAAGTCCTATTTATCATAAATTCATATCTTTCTACAGCAAAACTCATTGGAAACACCATTTTGGAGCGTTTCCAATCATTTTTTTCTAATGGTTTCACAGACCCAGAGCACGTGCAATTCTGGAGGGTGGCAGCACGTCATCCTGGGCCCTGCCATCCGTAATTAGAACCAGAACATGGGCCACATCCTGCCTCATCCCCAGAGACTCCTGGAACAGTTCCTGCAGAACGTAGCTGATGCCTTTTCCTGGTGGTACACAGAAGTATTACACTTTTGGGAGTTTTACTCAGTTATATGCTGGTACCATGCACCATATAGAGTGTAAGCAATGCACATCTTCAATCCATAAATTATATATACATATACTTTATATTAGCTGTTAGAGGCTGTGACATCAAAAGCAGGACCTAATTAGTGTTATAGGAATAACCTGCCAACTGATGATAGGTGGCAAAGTAGTGAGCACATTTGATTGAGTTTCACTAACCTGTTTTGGTGTTGCCTCCTCCATAACGTAGTGCTCTGAGCGCCCTGAGCACAGAGTTTCTGTCTTTAAAGTCACGTAGACGGAATTCAATTCGAGGCTCATCGCTGTAATGAACCACAGCTATCTGAGAGAGAACACACATCATCAGAACATCATCTAAATTGCATTTAATCATTTCAATTTTAATCTGACTCAAATTTGAGTCCGATTTTTCGGGTGGAATAATGGCACATTATGCTCCTGCTAATGGCACTGGCTTAAGTCTCACTGGAGCAGTTTGCTAACTTGCAGCAGCTATTATCATTTAAAATCCAGTTTTTAGTTGTTATTGTCCTACCACTCAAAACAAACTTAGGGCCAAAGAGCCATATCGTGACCGGAATCTCAAGCTGGAACAATATAAGACAAAGAACGTTTAACTGACAAACCAACCTGTGTGCCCTGAGGACCAATGATAGGGAAGTAAGTGGCCACCCGGAATATGAAGTCTTTCATCTTGATGAAGTTGTTGGCACCAATGCTGGAGGACTCATCCACAAGGAATACTATGTCTGCTTTAGTCTTACCACACACTGAAAAAACACACATACCCTAAATACATATTCACCATTTAATGTCTATAATATGTTTGTATGATGTTGAAACTTTATACACCCTTTATTTTTCACAGTAGATTGTAGAGCTTAAGCAATATCCATTCATGAATAAACAATACCTGGTCCTGATGGAGCTGCTGTCTCTGCACGGAGTGTGGGCAAGCGAAGAGAGGGGACTTCTGCTGCTTTTGCTGCAGGGACACTTGGCTGACCTGGAGGCTTCTTGGTGGTTATGGATTTAGTTGGTGGCACAGCAATGGGGTGCCGGGTGGTCCTCATGACTGTGTGACTGATGGTAGTGTCGGTGATGGAGGCGGTTGTGATATGAGGGACGACTGTGGCTGGCACAGACTGGACTGTTACTACCGGAGGTTCCTGTCCCACTGAGTTGCACAGAAACATAACATAACTGATTAAAAAAAAAAAAATCAAACTCCAGCAGCAGTTGCTGCAGCAACAAATGGGTTTCAGCAAAGGAACAGGTGGTGTTCATTGTTTCAGGGAACTAAAATGATAGATTCACGATTATAAATAGTTTTGGAATATAGAATTGTTATGGATTTACTTTTAAAAAGTTCAAATTATGTTTATATGTGTTTCAGTCTTTTTTACATTTTGTCAGTCAGCTGTGCAACAGTTACACCTGGGAAAAATATTTAGTGTAAACAAAAGTGAACGTAAGAACTAGTTTGTGTGGTGCAGCCGGCTGTGCTTTTTTCATTAAGGTTATTAAGGTTATAGTGCAACGTGCTTTTCAGTTTAATCCCACTGAGAACTGACACCATGTAATTCAGTGTGGACTTAACGTGTAGTAAGAGCAGAGCAAAGAAGAGCATCTAATATAATGCAATCAATATATTAAACTATATTCATTAAGAGCGTGCAGTATGAGTGGAAAAATATAAATACAACTTAAATGTACTTAAATCCTGTGCAATCAATAAGCATAAGTATGCAAGATAGAGGTTTGTCATTTCACAGAGCTAATCAAACCGTTGAAGTGTCTTACATATTCTCTGATACACGGTGCTAATAGGACCCTCCACTTCTCCATACAAAGGTCTGATGGTAAAGATATAAGTTCTTCCATACAGCAAATCCCTGATCTTATAGGAGCTGAAACCAGGACCCAGGGTCTCTGTTTTAGTCTCCAACACTGAAAAGACACACAAAGAAGACGTTGTTGTTGCAGAGCAATCATTTAAATGATTTAGTTTCCAGGAATAACAGGAATAGGAATAATAACCTTCTGAAATAAATTGTAGTCCTAGTAATGAATGGAAACAGTTAGTTTTGAGAATGTCTTTGTTTTATTTTTTCAAGAAAGGTTTGCTAATGCTGAGACTCAATACACAATGCAATAAACACGTAACACGCTGCAAATCAAAATCTTGGAGGACACGATAGACTTGTATTTTTCTTGGAATTTATTAATTAATCAAATTGAATTTCAAACCAATAACAATTTTAAACACGGCGGGGTTATGACAGGGCTCAATGCACAATGCAATACAGCTCACACAGTGTGGGAAATAACTTCTTTGCGACTGAAAAATTGCATGATGGTAACGTGATGATTAATCAAAGGGGAAACTTTGTCAGACCTGAGATGTGCCTCCAGGAGAGAAGGTATCCAGAAACAGAAGCCACACGTGTCCAGTTCAGAACAGTGCTGCTGTCTGTGGTGTTCAGAGCAGCAAAGCCATCTACTTTTGGAAGATCCACTGAAACAGAAAGAAAGATATGGTATGTTGAACTCATCAGGATTGTTTTTTTATGTAAGGTAACAAGAGGCCAGGAGGTTGTTGTGATGCAAAAAAACCCTCTGCAGCTATTTGTGACCCAATGAATAAATGAGCAAAACAATACATTTGATAATGAAACTGACAAAGAAGCTGTTTTTGAAGTGGATCCGACGTGTCTGGCTATACTACCAAACTACAGACATATCTATACTATCTATTTGCTTTACGTATAATGCATAAATATCTCCCTGAAACCTCTGATTGAGAGCCCATCTCATATACTGTTCCTCACTGTTTCGGGCAGGCAGGACTCACAGGTGCGTGCAGTGAGCAGGACTGGGCTTCCCTCCTTATTGCCCACCATGGAAGACACCTGGATCTTATAAGCTGAGCTCTCCCGCAGCTTGTTGATGGTGTAGGTGGTGGAAGCAGCAGATACCACATGGGACTTCTCATCACCCCCTAGAGCAGGCAACAATACAAATCCAACATGTAGAGATAATGAGAGAGTGAAACAATAACATTGTGTGCTCAGTTACAGTCAGAAGTCCACACAGTGATCTATGAGGAGCTATGAGTAATTACCAAAATGATGCACAATGGTAGTAACAATTTGTTGTGATTGAAAAAAATTATGTAAATATCCAAGAAATGTTTTACATCTTTAGTCAATAAAATTGAGAGTGCGGGGACAATACATTTTGTAGTTATTGTTCTGTGTACAGAAATCTGTGCAAACATAGGTAGATGCATGTGTACACGTGTGCATACATGCATGCATGTACAGTATGTAAGTAGGAGGGTGTAAGCACACATGGTTGACTGTTGGTCCCTTACCAAGAAAGGGGATCCAGGAGATTTTGTATCCAGATGCCCCTGATCTTTTCCTCCACGACAGGGTGAAGGAGTTGACTCCGATATCCACAACCTTCACTTCCCTCACTGCTTGGATTGGCTGTGAGCCTGAGACAGCAGCTGAAAAATAACACCAAATAACCATGTTAGGTGATTTTACAACATTCAAATGTGTTTTCAAAAGTATCAAAACACTCGTCCTAATCAATTCCAATCATGATGCAACAAAATTCTGTATAAAAACATCAATAACTTTCATCTGAGCTGAATGAGCTGGTGTTCACACACCCTATCATTTGTCGTTGTAGTAAATGTAACACTTGGAGCTTGGTGAAACACCCTAACT
This sequence comes from Cebidichthys violaceus, assembly GCF_023349555.1. Lineage (NCBI taxonomy): Eukaryota > Metazoa > Chordata > Actinopteri > Perciformes > Stichaeidae > Cebidichthys > Cebidichthys violaceus. The sequence goes on from NW_027176450.1 coordinate 5,734,171, forward strand.
TTGACAGTGATAAAGCGATAGCAGCTCTGCTGACTTAGACACAGGGACTCATACTACGAGTGACAACGACAGGAACTGTGGTTAAAATGGGAAGACCAAAGTACATGACTTGTCAGTCAAACAAAGACAGCACGAGGGTGCTGTGGTACGAGATGAGAAACTTCGTTCTTCCTACCCCTGTAATTACAATGGGGTGCACAGCTGCTGCACAGAGCTTTAGATCTAAAGATGAATCAGACCTCACTTCCTGTACCTGTGAGCTGAGATAAGGAGATTTCTGGTCCCTCTGAGTTGCCATAAACTGCACAGATGGTGATCGTGTAGGTGGACTGTGGGTTCAGGTCTTCGATACGATGGGAAAGAACACTGCGATCCAGGTAATGGGACTGAGGGCTGCTATCACCTGTAAGCATGCAGGTTCATACACACAACACAATATTACGTACAGAGGAGGGATTATCTACGCACACAATTGGATATAAAGGCTTTAAAGTGTCTGACAGGTTGTGTGACAAGTTTGTTTGATTGACCTGTGAAAACATATTAATAGTCCCCATATTGGGCTGGAGCAAAGACAATCTTATAATCACCTGTGTTCCAAGAGAGTTTGTACTCAGTAGCTCCAACAATCGGACTCCACTCCACATCTATGGAGGTACTGGTGTACGACGACACCTTGAAGTTGGACACATAGCCCAACGGAGCTGAGACAGAGGGAAATGAAACATGAATAACCTGTAGCTGTTCTTCTGTTCTATGATATGCAACAAAAAGATTAATGAAAAATGAAACAGATTGATTTCTTTCTCTCTAACCTTTCCTGTTAATTCATTCAAAACAACTGTGGTCAGTCACTGTCAATACGAATGATTCAAATTAAGTTTATATTTTATCAATGAAAAGGACACACAATATTACATTACTTGAGTTTTGTGACACAGAGGTGATTCAAACTAATCCAAAAAGATAAATACAAATAAAATGCTTTTGGACTTTTGTTGTGAAATCTTCAGCTTGACAAAACCAGCATATTGGCACAACTGTGCAGTCGACCAACTGTGAAAATCCATTATAATCACTCCTAAACCTCAGTGGTACTTCAGGTGGGAGGGACACGTATTGAACACTGTTACTCACAAGTTCTGAAGGTAGCACTGATACCGGGTCCCACCACAGGTCCAAACAGCACATAGAGAGACAGGACATACTCAGTATCATGCGCTACATTCCTCATCTGGTACTCTGTGGTGCTGCCATTCAGAGCCAACTGCCTGGGACGGTCCCGACCAACAAACTCTGAGAATAACATCAACATTGATAGCACAGTCACGTCACTCTTTCACACATTTGGTTATTCCTCACTCTCCTGGCCTTCCTCTAAACTCTGGCTCAGCATCAGAGCTCCCTTGTCTGGAAACAACATCATCCTCCTTTTTCCCCAACATTTGTATTTCATCAAAGTGAGTCGCCATGCCACCTGTCACATCCCTGTGGCAGACTGGCAGGGTGGATGGGTCTAATGTAATAGAGCTGGCATTTCAAAAGCTCTTGTCAGAGTGAGACGGTCACTGGGAGAAAGGGATCATTTGAACCAAACTTGGACATGCATGCATACATGTATGAAAATGCCATTTTATCCAAAACTTGCTGTAGAAGGACGCCATTGACATCATTTAAATATACAAGAATCTACAAGAGTCATGAGAACCAGGACATGGTTTTATAATGTAAACAAATCAGAAAGGCTGAAAAAGAGAGAAAGTGACAGAGTAAATCACCTGGGGTGGGTCCCCAGGCCAGTCTGTATCCTGTGGCTCCTGGGACGCTGTTCCATGAGATGACAGCAGTACTGGTGCTCACAGCAGACACCTTCAACGTTTGTACTGAGCTGCTTTCCACTGACACAGAGAAAGAGAGACAGAAAGGGCATCTTCAAATCTAACTAGTCTAGGTCTGTAATACGTTATCCACTCATGCCTGTATTTTTGTTCTTCCTAGAAAGCATCCTAGTTACATGTCTTCAATTTGGTGGAGGTGATGGGGCCCTCAATGTCTCCAAAGATGGGGTTGATGGTGATGGTGTACTCAGAGGCGGAGTGGAGGCCCTGGATCATGTAGAATTTAAAGTTGTCCCCAAGGTTTATGCTCTCTATGTGGCGATCTGAAAGACACACAGAGGCTTTATTTCACAAACCAAGGTTATTTCTTTTTTGCTACACCCTTGTATTCAATTATGTGGCAAAGAGTGAACCACAGTACCTGGGGATTCCCACGTCAGACGGTATCCTGTGGCACCCTTAACCGATGCCCACCTCGCCTGGACGGTGTCTGTGGTGGCGTTTTGGACCAGGAACTTCTGAACTTGTACCAGCTTCACTGTGAAACACACCCACACCCACACCCACACAAACACACACACATACACAGAGTCACATACACAAATTCAATATTTCACTTTAGTTTACATAGTGATCAAAAAATCATAGTAATGCCAGAAAGTAAGGATATTTAATCAGATGTTTAGCAGTAAAAAAGTTTACTTTAAAAGAATGTAATGAAAATAAAAAAGCACACAAATGTTAATTCATTAAAATCAAAGTAAAAACTGTATGGATATTTCTCTAGTGTAACATGAAAATTGTGATAAAGAAGAGTCTTACTGTATGTAATAAACATAACGCTGGTATTGTTATTCTACAACAACAGCACCATGTTGTGGATTTATTAAGGTACTACACCTAGCTTGTCTCATACAAAGTATTACATGACTTTGTCCTGCATGTTGATTAGTTACAGCTATCAAAGCTGTTTTCCTGTCAGTGTTTAGTCCGTGTTCAGAGTTATAAATAGAAAATGAAAAGAACTTGAGTTTGAGCAAGTTGGAAAGTAAACCAATATAATCATGGTGTATAATTATGGGGTTTTCACGCCGATAAACTTACATGTCTTGCCCACTATTGAAACCGTTTCACTTTGTCCTTGGGGGTAAATGGCATAAATACTGATGCTATACTTCTTGTCCTCCTCCAGGCTGTCAATCACGTGAGAAGAGGTGTCTCCAGGAAGCAAGTTCTCATAAGTAAATCCTGGTCGGTTGGCTGCAGAGGAACAAAACCCAGAAGAATACATGAAATATACATTCAAACAACTTGCTAGATTTAAATTATTCATCTTTACCAATGATTTAAAAATACGATTATAAATACTGCAAAAACATGTCTATACTTTTGTGCAATGCATCTGATGTCAAATAATAATAATTGCATGGTGTAATGTTGGCATACATCTTGGGATGAAGATCTTGAATCCGTTGAGCTTCCCTAGAGGATGCGTCCAGCCCAGGCGCAGAGAGAACAGGCCCTCCTCAATAACACGGAAGTTTGACACCTGAGGCAAAGGAGCTACAAGGCAGAGCATCGTTGATCAGGGAAGCAAGGTAAATCCTAATGTGCAGAAGTATTTGTGTATTTTCTAAAAGGTGTATGAGCATGCAACGGCGCGTGGGACCCACTTGTCTGGACGGTGATTGTTGCAGAGTCTCCTACGAGGCTGGGGTAGATGGCGTAGACAGTGAGGGAATAGTCGGTTTTAGGACTCAGCTCCGTCACCACTGCTGTGCTAACATCCGCCTTCAGATCAACCTGTTACATACAGGGAAGACAATGAAAGGAGCTTAGTGTGTGCATGTGTGCATGTGTACGTGCATCTTTTGGTACTGTAACATAATTATCTGTCTTTCAAGGGTTTAACAGTGTTATCATGTAAACAGTATGCACAAGCATGAACACAGAAGCGCAGTTATTGTTGGAGAAATGGATATCATACTGGTCCTGTTAATGCATTGTTGTGGAGAGCCACACAGATGGAATTTTCACAAATCACTCAGGCTGCATTGAGAGATGACTCACTGCATTTTAATGCTGGTCACAAAGGTGACATGCAGTTTTGGTCATTAGCAGTCCTGAGGAAGAATAATACTCAAGAATAATTGAGTGATGTACTGTAGTGGACCTTTTTGGGTGGGAAAATTAGACTATGCTCCGTTACACTCCAGCTCAAATACAATCATGCATATGCGTAATCCCTCACTTGTCTCTGTTGTAGGGGGAGGTGTCCACTGGAGCTGAGAGGGTAGACCAGGAGACGATATCCGGTGACATCTCCTGTGGCCTCGCTCCATGTCAGTCTGAGGGAACTGTGGGCCAACTCGCTGACTTGCAGGTCTCTGGGACCCACCACACGTTCTTCAACTGGCATTGGGAGAAGGAGGGATGGGAAGAAAATATAAGTAAATTAAATATATATGTAAAAAAGGAACAGGGAACATAAAACATGCAAGTTGATCTGAATGTAAAAATCTGTCAGCAAGATAAATCCATCTCAGAGTAAAATGAAAGAAATCTATTAAACATCTTACTTTTCAAGCTATAAACCATCAAAATGAATAAATGCAAACAGCTGTCAGTATGAGGGAGGCTTTGAAAGGATATCTCAGCTTGTTATGAAAGACTTTGCTTTCATACTACGTGTGTATTGACTCACCGGGCGGGGACGTCTTCACAGGAAGAGGTGGTTCTGAGGCGGTGAAACACACTCTGCGTGACAGTTTGGGAAGGATGTTTTGAAGGAGAGAGTAGTCGGTGCCCAGTAACAGGTGCTCCTCATGTGGCTCTGACACAATCCTCCTCAGCTCAGACTCATCAGCTCCCCTAACACCTGGTCACAGCAAAGTCCTTTGTTTGACATCTTCTCTTTGCATTTTCTCCACACATTTTCCTACAGACACCACTAGGGAGAGCTGTGGCATATCAAGAAAAGATGTACAAACACACACACACACACACCAATGAGGTGCGGTGAGGTTCGTGGCTGGTGAGGCACTGACACTACATAAGTCAGATTTACAAATATATGAACCCAATAGAGAAGCTTAAATCACCATTATATTGACAGCTTGCACATTGACTACTGGTTGTTTTTCATATTTCATATCAGCATTCATTACACACACACACACACACACACACACACACACACACACACACACACACACACACACACACACACACACAAGGTACATATTTGATTCCACCGGGAGCGTTTCAGAAGCGGAGCGCTCGCGAGCGCCACCCGCGAAAATCGTGAGATTCCGCGATAATCTGCGTAACAACCAGGATGTATAAAGAGAACAACAAACACATAAAAGGTTACTTTACCTGTCCGACGTTGAATTGCTGTTGATTTAGTCATATTTCATTGTTTTATGAGACATTTTTAAGCTTGGATATATAATCTTACATTCTTGTGGTCAAAGCAAAATATAAGAAGAAGAAAAGTGTAGAAGAAGAGCAACGACAGAACAAGCATAAACCCGACCCGTGGGCTCTCGCACGCCCTCTTCTTTGAGGCAGAGTAGTGTTTGCCTCTCTGTGCTTTTTCACTGCGGTTTAATGTCAGATCAGCAACACTAAATATGTTCTACACAGACGTGAAATACATTATCTATGTAAAGAAAGGACATATAATAAAAGTGTCTACAAATATTACAGTGGTGACAAACAATGAGAAAGCAAAAGACATGCGCTCAACCCAGTTAGTGAGGGATTCACAGTCTGAGGTGAGGCACAGCTCGTCGCTGCCTCACCTCACGTGTCTCCTCTGTTTGAACAGGACATGCGCTAATTCAGAGATGTTGATTATACAAATGCTTGTAATGATTGGAATCATACAGGAATTACATTTATAGCACAGATCAGTAGAGAAATATTAATATTTATTTTATTTTAGCATTATTAGTTTTTTACTTTTCATGAGGCTCTGTCTCACCTGCCTCCCCTGTCCACACGTCCCTGACATACACATACATACTGCAGACATATGCAGCCGTTTCAAACTCTTTGGCACTTATCTCAAGTGATGGCAAAACATAAAGACTGCACCTGTAAAATCTGCACCTGAACAAGATTTGTTTTCTTACTAGCTGTTTGCATGTACAGAACATGCATTTAGATGTATCTGTACAAATGTGTTATCAATTCTATACAGGCCCTAAAGGCATATTGGTTTTGCACTAGTAGTACACTCAGAGCTTCTCTGCGGGAGTGATGAACGAGAGGAGCAAGCCGCAGTGTCAGAGGTGCAGATGGAGGACACTGAATCGTCTAATGAATAATGGCTGCGATTAGCACACCATCGGCTAATGAGCAGTAATTATTGCACCGCTCCCAGCTGAGGAGAGTAAGTTGCGGGCTTGTGTGCTCATAAGAAAGGCTTACTGTATAGGATAAAGAAGCTTTGCTGATGCAACACACGGTATCAGACAGTGAACTTTTACACATACAGTGTAGCTGAATACATATTTAGTAGGTGTTGTTATGTTTGCACATACATATACAGTGCATATACCTGCATGGGTGCACTCAGACACTCAAGAAACAAGAATCTCTCACACGCTCACAAATATCCACACTGAATCCAATGAATTCAAATGTATGACATGAATTTCTGACTGCAAACACTGCAGATAAGCTGGCAAAGCTCGGATAAAATGCGAAGGGCCGCTGCAGTGAGGGTGTTGGAGGAATTCACAATACCAACTTCCACACTCACCGATTGCAAAGAGAGAAATCCCATTGTCAGCTACAGCTCTGACTGCGGCATCGACCTGGTCGTCTGAACGTCCGTTTGTGATCAAAACAACGATCTGTACAAAAGAGAGAGAAGCAAAAAATACGGATGCAAAGTCACTAAACATAATATAACATCATCTATATCAAACAATAACTTCATAATTTGCATAATAATACCAGCATGGTTGAGTAGCTCGGTTTCTACCTTTGATTGTGTGAAAATGTGTTGTGCTAAATCTATGGTTTGTGAGGTTTATCCTCCTAACACACAACATGTTCTTTGGGTAAAGAGAACATATCCTTGCAATCACAGCTACGTATGCACAAAAAGCCTCCACGGACATTTGAGGTGGTTTAACTCATAATTGAATACGTAATTAAATAAATCAAACCCAAAGACGGAAATTGATCATTTGCCCATGAAGACAAATGTACCCAGTTCATTCAAAGTTCACCCCTCAGTCAATGAAGACGATATGATCGATATGAAAATGTAGCTCTGGCTGCACAATTCAATATATCAGCCTAATCCTCAATTATCTGCCTTCCCACGTCAAGTGTGCTGCTGCAAGATGATTCACACGCACACTCAGAGATAGAGAGGTGATTGGAATGCTAACCAGCTGTTTCTATACTGAGGCTACACTACAGTGTTCGACTTTCAGAGAAATTTAGCTGACAGAAATGGAGAGCTCTTGGAAGAGCAATTTGATATTTGATGACGCACTTATGAGACAAGTTTAATTAAGTTGTTGACGATTGTAATTGGGTTAGGGTCCAAAGTTAAGACCAACACCAGTTTGATACGTAATCATTTAGGATCCCGTGGTAAAGCAGGTTAATCTCAGACCATCACCTGGTCTTGTTGCGGCGTGTCTGGCACTGTGGGCACTAGTCGTCCCTTTATCGACAGCCATTCAGCCGATTGAGCATGTTGAATCCGTGGCAGACGCTAAATGTATTGCCTCCACCTTTTCTTTTACTTCAAAACCACAACCACAACCCAAAGGCAAGCAAAATATGCTGCCAGTTGTATCTTTCTACCAGACAGTTTGTATCCCTTTTGTAAAGCAAGACCGTATAATCAAATTCACAGTGGTGTGAAAATAGTACACCAGTTTGTTTTGTGTTTTTATTTTCTACAATGTTCTTTGGAGTACACATACATACTTCTGACTAGTCATTTCCTTTCAAAGGGCCAGAACACACAACATATGCATGTCAGTGGCCAGCTGGAAGGAGTAGTGTGGGTTGTAATCCTGAATCATTTCCCTGATTTAAGCCCTTCAGTTTTTAACGTGCATGAAAGAAGTACCTCCTTTGCTGTACATTTGCTCTTGCTTGAAATTACCTACATACGTAACAGCAGGCCTAATCAGTTTGTGGGGAGGATAGCTTTTTCTATGCAATCCATATACGCAGTCACCCTGGATTGGTTTTCACGTCTTCCTGGTTGAAGCATTGTACCTTTGGGGCATTGTCTCGACTGATGACGGGGCTGAACACGGGGTCAACCAGAAACTGGAGGGCATCGCCAATCCTCCTGGATCCACCCTCATAGGGGAGGTCTTTGATGGCTCTGAGAACATCCTCCAGTGAGCTGTAGTCTGTCAAAGCAATCTGCATCCTACAAGGAACAAATTACAGGGAACGCAAAACTGGATCAAGTAGAAATAATGGAATAGCGAATACAAACATTGTTTTATGTGTATATCTTGTTCGGTTCCTTAGCCTCTAAGCATGTAAATGCATTGTATAATGCAAAAAAAAGAAGTCAACAAAACATTTTGTTTGAGTAATGATTAGTCTTTCTGATGGAACAATCATCTGTGGTAAAGTTAAAGGAGACGGTCGTGATGGCGACTAGTTAAAGGTCTGTGCTGTGTGTAACTCATTGATTTGTTGTGTCCGTGTTTATATTTGAGTTTTACCTTGGCACATCGCCAAAGACAGTGACTCCAAAGCGGACCCCCTCATTGCCCATCACATTATCCTGGAAGGAGGAGACGATGGTTGAGATGAAGTCTTTGACCCTGGTGAAGCTGGTCTGGCCCACACTCCATGACTCATCCACCAGAAACACTATGTCTGCCTGCCCCACCGTCCTGCATGCTGAGGGAAGAATGTGTGAATTAGACTGCGCACAAACACCAAGGAGTGAGGTGCAGAGGAAAGCATGTTCAAAAAATTAAGATAGCTGCATGCTCTTTCCCTAACCTTTTCAATTTTCTTTTTTTAAAAGGGTGAGGCTGGTCATTCCTAAATATCCCTAAGCTGACCACCAGATGGCAGTCATGTTCCATCATGATAAGATTTGTCCTTTTACTTGCTTCTGTCTTGCAGCCAGAGCACCGCACAAATCCCCATGAATGTTTAATGAGACACAAGTGAGCCAAAGAGACTATCAATATTCTGAGCACTCCAGCAATAAAACTTTAGTACAGCGAAGAGGAACGCTTAGAATAATAAGGTAAACACACCCAAAATCAGGGTCAGTCCCCTCGCTCGAGCAAACAAACGCTTTAAACGCAAGGATCTGCTGCGTTTGGCAGGATTCAGATGTGTTTTAATGTGTAGTTAAGCCAGACGCACATAAAAGGTACGCTGATGCATTGACCACACACACACACACACACACACACACACACACACACACACACACACACACACACTCACTCACACACATTCATTAGCTCTTGCAACTCTGTCTCAGATACAGTACTGTGCAGTACTGTACCAGCAAACGTACACACTCCTCACAGAAATCTGCTGCGTGTGCGAACGCCCTCTGAGTCAATATTCTGGCATTACATATGCAATAAACCACAGTGACGACAGCATTGATTAGGCTCGTGAATAAGAGAGAGGCACCACTGATTGTTCTGTAAGTGATAACTCAGCTTCTCTGCTGTCCTCTATTTCATTACAGAGCTTTCCCGCCACTATTATCTCGCCCTTCTTCCTCTGGCTGCAATCCCAGGATTCACTGGGGGAGACATATGTCTCCAGCCCATGGCGACCTAACATTATGTTCTCCCTCACACACCTATACATCTCTGGCCACACACCAAGAAAACAAAATATCATTGATAATATCATTCTGCAGTCTTTCTCTGGTGTTGAGCTACTATATCTGACTACATGGAAGCTTTATTGTCATATTTTTAGCAATAGTGGATTCATCACTGATGCCAAAACACAGTTAAAACCACTGATGCAGGATTCAATGTTGGTCATCTCCACCCTGTGTTGGCCACCAACAATCCTTGCATTCACATGTGGCCTATTCATATATTGGGATACATTTTCTTTCCACATTGTGGAGACTTTGAGCAGGGAAGCAACTGGAGTCTGGTCCCTGTCAGACAGACAGACTAAAGTGGAAAAAAAGATAAATTATCCAGAGGTTTGTCTGTCTGGGCAGGCAGGTGAGAACCACATGGCAAGGATAAGGAGACATCACATGCGAAGGGATTAGGAATGGTTTTCTTGAAGGTTATCTATGCTGATATCTCAAAGGTGGTGTACAACTGTTAGACCATTGATTTACGCCTTAGAGCTAGCTCACTGGATACAGCATATGCCGCAGAAAATTCTGCCAGGAAAGAAAATGCCCACGAAATAATGATGCACTACTGCAAACCATCAGAGAGCACAACTCAAAGAGCCGTCAGGATCAGAATTTATCCAGACAAATGAATGCAAAAGTTCATCTAAGAAGAAAAATAAATAAAGTAGTAGCAGAGAAGCTACAAAGCGTAGGACAGAAATGTTAAATGAGATGTGACAAAGGCACAGTCATTACTCCAAGATGTGTTTTTAGTGACATGTACCTGCCCTGTTGGACAGTCAGGGGGTTTAAACAAGTAAGTCAGTCTACTACTCCTCATTATGGTATGGATCTAATTTGAATTCAATGCAGTCCATTATATCGTTGAAAGATTATGGAGAGAACCACATAGTCACTAACCAGCTGGCTGACAATAAGTTGACACCTGGATCAACGAGAGGGAACAATTCTACAATTCTTCCTCACATATCACAAATTATGACTTATTTTCATAAGTATACGTTGTTTTTTCTGATTTGATTCCACTTGATTCTCAACTAAAAGAATAATTTAGTTTTGCATTATTTTGCATTATTACTCCCTATAATACATAAAATGGCATGTTGACTGACTCTGAACTTCACCTCAGCTCTATTGAGCACTTTTGCATCTCTCTAGACTACCTGCCCAGAACCAAACGGCAGAATAAGAAAGTGAACAAGTAGCAGGTGAACATAGTGGAGCAGGTATTTCCCTAAAGAGTTGGTGGAGACCAAAACATAGATAAGAAGAGAATGAATATTGGCTTGTTGGGTGACAAGAAACATGACTCCAAGTGAATGCTAATGTTGCTCTGCTATCAACTTTATAAGGCGATACGTGACTGTGATGTTTACAGATGAATACTGCTGCCCAGTGCAGGTTTTAAATCACTGCACATCCAGCATGGTGTATTCATTTGCAGTCTTGTGGCCACCAGACATTCACTTGTTGGGCGGTAAAACAAAGTCACTGACCTAAAAGAGGCTAAAAAGCTCATAGAGCTGTAGAGTTGGGTGAAAATTCCATGAAGGCTCCTCGCATTGCACACAGGCATTTAATTAAGTGTTGATATAAAAATATAAATGAATGGCTCATTAATTTAAAATCGACCACATGCCCCTACTTGCTAGACAGTCATATGATGACATAAACAATGGTTACAGTTAAATGGTAACAGTAGTTCAAATATGTCCTTGGGTTATTTATATCTGTCCATGATTCTGCCCAACAACTTTACCAATCACTTTCTGCCAACCACATTCCATGTAGTGGAAATCTAACTTTTGATTGGCTGATTGACCTTTTGGCAACATCCAATAGCACCTGAGGCTACGGTTCTGTATCTAGGAGATGAGTCTGACAGGCTGGCAGACAGAGTGCTGTACTCTACATGAGGCCAGCAGATGTTTAACAGTCTGGAGAGACAGTGGAGCTGGGTTAGTGTCTGCCCCGTGTATCAATCCATGTGTGGAGATTTAATGATGGCGCAGTCGCTCAGACTGTGTTCATTGAGCACCTGCCCTTTCTTTGGCCGGAGCAAATAAGTCCTCTAATTCATGGATCTGTGCACATTGCTGACAATCAGGCATATGGTGTTGACTCAGAATTAAGTAACCGAAGATGCCAAACTGATGGTGCTATAGTATCACGTAGTTAGAAAAAACTAAACACATATCGGAACAAAGAAAAAGGTGACTGAGAGAGTGAGTCACAGATGGAAATTGAATAAATGAATGGGAAAAAAACAAATAAAAAAGCTTAATGGAGCTATATGGATATTTGAAAAGAATATAGAAGAGGATAATTTGAGGCAAATTCATGATTTGTGTGTTTGAGTGTATCCTTTGGGTGTAGGATTGTCAACCGTTACCTTCAGCTTGTGCTGTGACGCTTTGATGAGAGAGAGAAAGGGACAGTAGAACGATCCACACTGAAGAGTGGCCCATACTCTTCCTCCTTCGATCACCTGCTTCTCCACCCAGTTCTTCTTCTCTTCACAAATCCCCTTCTTAATAAATTCCACTCCACAATCATCAATTCCAGTTCTCCTTTCCTGTTATCTGAAAGCACACAGATGAATAGAGAGTGGAAAAACAGCCATTAGAGGCACAAAAAGATAAAATATAATCTGCAATTTTTTAATTTGGAAAGGATTTTCTGAATACTTGCAGTAACACAGTGTTAAATACATGTATGTACACAGAGGTGATGTCTTGGTGCAGAACTTTGAGAAACACTAAGACTTTCAGACATGCTGATAACAAATAAACTTTACATGTCAGGTCAATAAAAGCTTGAAATGAAACTTGGCCATGTGCAACTGATCGTTTGCAAGTATATGGAATCATCCACACTATTAAAGATAAATAGTAAATACAATTATTATCTTCTTAAATTATAATTATTGTAATCATTTAGCACATAAGGTTAGCATAATGTTGCACATCATTATGTGTACATTCCCTGTGAACAGTTTTACAACAGATTCCGATGACGCCATGGAAATAAAAGCATCAAAAAGGCTTTTAAACTGTCCACAACTCAGGTATTAAAAGCAGTTATTGAGTGTAAACATTATTAACATACATGAACATTAAAAGTTATTACACCAGTAAAGGTTGCCCTGGATGGAGGCCACTGTCCTGAACATAATGGTAACAAACTAACTGCTGGGTTTGTACACAATAATACATGTGAATAGCTAAAGTTTTGATTATGGACATGTCAGGATAAAATGTCTCATCATACATCATATATGACTGAAGAGCGGAAAGCATCAGAACTTGAAAATGTTCATAGAAACTGCCACGCTTTCACTAGGCTAATTTAAACTCTTTGTGCTGCTGGTGAATATACCATTTGGACTGAAGACAAAACAGTAGCTACTGGACAGCTTCCAGTTAAAGTAGCATGAAGGGGAGAGATGCACTGTCCTCATCAGGAAGTTCAAGCAGTGTGACAGGTTCAAGGAAGCTCTTGTATGAGTCGACAGGTGCAAAAGATATTTGGACTGGTCAGCCAAACCTCTGGACGATGTTGTCCAAGACTGAGGATTATCTAAACTCCCTGAGGGCCTGCAAGGCCCTGGAACACACAATGCAGAGGTGATTATCTACAGAGCTAAGGCCGGGGCAGCATGGCTAATCGCTTCCGATGTGTGAGTGCGATTTCTACATTGCACTTGGTCAAAAAAATGTAGCCCCGTGGCAAATCTGTAACAGACACCAAGTGTGTCTCATTACAGTTTCCATCAGCCCCTCTGTTATGTTTTCTGTGACACCATAGTGAATTTGTGGTAAAAAGAAACCATGTGAATTATCTGCAATCCAAACTGTAGTGTTATTTTTCTGCTTATACTGTATATATGATCATGTTTTTGAAGCATGTTTTTTTTATGTGTGGGATGAATGGTGACGGTCCATGGCAGCGTTTCAAAGAAATAACATAACATTTAGACGGATGAGTCTCACTGGTGACAGCACAGTTCTTCTTCACAGCAATGTACTGTAGACGAAAAGGGAGTATTAGCTGTTCCAGAGTAAATGGAGGTCCAGTAACACTCCAGGAATACAGAAAATCATCCTATATCTCTTTTTTGACACACAGCTTAGCATGAATGATATTAGCCTCATATTAGTCTCAGGCTCATGACTTGTTCATAAGACACTGAGTGGATGCAATTCAGTCCTATTGAAACGTTGCAGCTGCTTTACCAGCATATTGTCCTGGAGATGTGCACCTATACTGCAATAATGCTAACGTATTGTAGTGTCTTTACTGCATTTGTGCGGCTCAATAGTCCACTCCAAATTCAGCTTAGGAGTCCTGCAGCCTGAATGTGTTGAGTGTTAAATGTATACGAAGGGCCACAGAAATGTATCAATAGAAAAGGCTACAAAAACAATCTGTTAAGTGAGCATAATCAATGCCTAAGTAGAGTAAATCCAACACTTAAATTGCCCTGGCAAAGGAATCATGCAGCAGTAACGGATTATCCCATTTCAAATGAATGAACCTCCATCAGAGAGCAACACGCTCAACGCATTAACTGTGATCTCGGAAATAGTTTGTGCTGGTGTGTTTTACATTAGCTTGCTAACTCCCACAACCATATAAGTGTGCATGTGTGCCTAAGTGTCTGTGCTGTATGAACATGTGGTTTTGCAAATTTGTAAACCAAACATCAAAGAGAGATGTGCCTTCACTATACACGAGATGAAAATATTCACCTCGATCAAGCTATCCGCCAATACGTCACTTCAAACGTTTCCTCATGAGAGCATATTTCAATCATAAATTAATATGATAAAGCACTAAAAAATAAATCAGCTCAATGTGAAATAATTGGAATTCCATAAAATTCCTCAGTGTGATTTGACCACCTGTTTTGAGTCTGACAAAGCAAGAATGGCTTAAGGCTGACTAGTTTACAACCTCTGCAGATGGAAGTGAGAGCTGACTGGGCTTGAACTCTAATGTATCACAGCCAAAAAACTACCCCCCCCCCCCAATTCACATACCAATGCAGATCTAAGATCTGTCTCAGCATGTATCTTCTTATTAGTAAAGTGCAGAGAGGACAAGTGCAGAGAGAGGATAAACGCGGGGTTTGATGAACGACAGCGAGTGCAGAAGTACACAGTTACTTTCTTGTAGCTATCCTACAGCGGGATGTTTAAATAGGTTTGCATGGGTGTTCATTAAAGCAGCAGGCAAACGGCTCGAATTCAATGAGATTATTTTCTTTTTATGTCATCATAGGCCAAAGGTGGCAGAAGTTTCCTGAGGCATGCAGCGGATCCTTGATGTTCAGTAATGTGCACAGCAGAAAATAAAAGAGTTTTGGTTTTAGCTTGACCAAAATGTATTTCTGAGTTCATCCAAATTATTTTGAAAAGATTCAATGAAGTTAAAACATGACTCACCCCTACAGAAATTGCAATAACTATGACTATGAGTCTACAGCCCTGCCAGCAGCTCAGCCAGCTGTGTTTTGAGGTAAATGCTAACGTCAGCATTTTGCAGGTATTATGTTTACCATGTTCACTATCTTAGTTTTGCTTGTTAGCATGCTAACATTTGCCAGTTAGCACTAAGCAGACAGAACGACTGAGGATGATGGGAGTTAGTTTTGCAGGTATTTGGTCATACACCAAATCATAGGGGAAAGATTTGGCATTATGAAAGAAAAGTCAGGGGATAGCCAAAATCATTGCAATTCATCCACAAGGGACCATGACTACCTTTACAAAATTCCATGGCAATCAATAGGATAGTTGTGACTGACAGAAAGACATTGCCATTCATATTGTCATGCTACAAATCTCAGCTCGTTCCAACAAAACCTCATTATGTCCTTGTTTGTGATCAGAAGCCTAAGTCAGCTAGTCAGACATGCTTGAAACAATCCCACATCAAAAAACACATGCACAACACTGCATCCACCGCTCACACCATGCTGGGATCACAAGCACTTTGTCCAGAGTATTGTGTGTCCGAGACCTGTAGTTTATCACTGCCCTGAGAGGATTAAATAATGTTGCAAAATGAAGTTTACTGTCTCTGGCCCTGATACTCCCTCTCTGTTCCCTATCTCCTTTTCTCTCACACACACACACACACACTCGCTCACACATCACACACCCTCCAAGTCTAACTGCGCGTCAGCTATTTCTACATAATGGCATTTTCCACCTCACCACTTCACAGGATGGATTATCCCCGTAGGTGGGAAACTGGTTACAGTGAAAAGGCACACACACATACACACACACACACACACACACACACACACACACACACACACACACACAGCTCAGGACTACAGTGTATGATAGCCGATGTCTTTGGTGCAGTGAAATTCAGATCTACAGCTAAAACACACACAAACAAATAAAAGCACACACACAGCACACTGTCTTAATGTCCCTTTGCATTTGTAGTCAGCCAGCGCAGACAAGTCTAAGCATGGGAAGGAAAAATCCACAACTCATTCTACATAGTTTCATCTCCTGACAACGCTCTAACAAACATTCCGGCATTCTCTTGTTATTCATGACTACAGTAGAGCTGACATGACGGTAAAATGAATGATATCTCGTTTTTATGCTCCTATTGCGTTTAAACGTGTAAAATAGTTGCATTAACTCCTGCAGAGAAGCAGAGTGCTCATCCCAAAGACAAACACACACACATACATGCATTCAGGACATCTGCACTGCATGGACATGGGGAGGTATTTATGTTCTTAGACAGAGTGAAATGGCACATTTGAGGTAATTACTGTACCTTATCACATAAAGGAAATTCAGGCAACTAGAAAATGGACAAACAACAAACACTAATATTCGACAGTAATGCTGTTTAAAGAGAAATTGTACTTTAGGGAGCAGCAGTAAAGACTCAGTATAAAAGGTGTTGGCCTAAGTCCAGACACTTAGGCTGTAACAAGGGTATCTGGGCAGTTAAGAATTCAAAACTCTCAGTAAAGCACCATATTAAAGTGCAGTTAAAGTTATGGGTTTTGACTATGGCCCTAAAATAGGCCCACACAATCTCACTTACCACTGCAGACAAGTGAATCATTGTTATCTTCCCAATCCAGGCGACCTCGTGACAGCCAAAGGGGGAAAATATTCCCTAAAATACACAAAAAGGTTTCATCCAAGTCTGGGGAAAAAAGTCTAGAATTGATATTGTACTCCTGCAGCCGTCGTTATCAGAGATAATCGACTGAATGGTACATGAGAATCAATGTGCGTATCTGTGTGTCTGTGTCTGCGTGAAAGAGGAGGTGGGTGTGTCTGAATTTGTGTAAGGGTGGATGAATGACAGAGACTTTCTTTCCAGAGTTCTGCTGTAGCACAGAAAAGTTTGAGAAGAGGGGCGGGGGTGAAGCTGCTGCAACCTGTTGGCTCAGAGAGAGAGAGAGAGAGAGAGAGAGAGAGAGAGAGAGAAAGAGAGAGAGAGATGGGGTGTTACTGATGAGCTTTGACCTACTACTGTTCTAAATTGCATGTGTTTAGTGAATGGAGGTGCAGACAGACAGCCGAGCTTTCACTTCAAGGTAACAGAATAGGCAGTTACGTAAAACAATGTTATGGCCTTTTAAGTCTGCCATCACCCACGATCATACTGTAAGTTGCATCTTCCTTGAGTAAAGAATGTGGGTGTACATACTTGCAGATAGAAAACAACCCTTGAATGACCTCTGCAAATAGTGGTGGAAATAGTATATTCAAGATTTGACACGTTAAAGTCGTTAAAGACTGTTTAACATGGCAATAAATACTTATTTCATTTTTAAAAACCTGCTGTGATTTAAACTATATTTGCACAATACCTTTACACAATATTCCATTAATCCAAACAAGAGATTATGTATTTATCTAAGATCAAATAGGCAAAATACCAGATGATAAGAGCACCAAATACAGCCAACATCATGTTGGATCATGATTGCCTCTGTAGACAAGGTGTGTATACTCACACATAAACACAACCAAAATAGCTTGTAGAGCAAAACAGAAAGGAGAAGCAAGCTGATAAATCTGTCATGTTTTACAAGCCGCTCTCAGTTGGTCTGTGTGTTGAGGGGCATTGGGTCACTTTTAATGGTGGACCCCAGGAATGTGGTGACTAGTTTAATTGGGTTTAGCCAGCTGTCAGTCTTGACATGCTATAACTCAACACATACACACACAGTCTTAAGATGGGGACACAGTGGGTTCTGGCTGAGATACAGATTTAGATGGTGTAGAGATGTGAACATATGCAATGATGCTATTGTAATGCATACTCTGAAGCATCTATTTCTCACGGGGATACAGAATGACAGTGGCTGCTAAAGTAGTCTCTCTCTCCATTCATTTAGATAATGATACGTCTGCTGTAGCATCTGTAAAAAAGACCAAGAAAGCATTTGTGTATTTGCATATACAGAACATACAGATCTAATAAATTGCAACAATTAAACCAGTTGGAAAACTTGACCATCCAGCCTAGCCTGAAATACATCTGCTATAAATGGACCATAATTCTATCCTCCTCTTGCAATGAGACATAGCAGGCTGATTGAACTTTAAAGCTATAAGAAACTAACGTCAGAATACTTCCCAGATGTCACACATAATGACACTCTTTCAATTTTGTTTTAAACACAACACCACTGACGTATGTTTCTTTCTTAATGTTCACTCTGCAGTCTTAGGGGATCAAATCATAAAACTGAGGTGGCATATTCTGGTTTGGCCCTTAGGGCCGTCTGAGCTAGGCGCTGCCCTGCCGCTGATCCTCAGCATATGTTAAGGAAGTTCAAGAGGGGGCATCGATCAGGACCACTCTCACTAGACAGTCAAAGGTGAGTGTGTCTCTGTGCGTATATCTCTCTGTACGGTACAGTAGTGTCCTCGGATACTGAGCCTCAGTGTGGAGATAAGCTGCCAGTGTCGATACTGATTGCACTTTAGAGAGAAGAACAACATAAGTGCAAAAGCATCTTTACTACATAAACATTATAAACTGTAAACATTCACCACTTTAGTCTTGAAAGCTTCCCTGGCTCAGCTACATCATGGGTGAATGAGCCTAACTGTGTTTCAGCAGCAGGTGTGATTAGAAATAAAAGGTGTTTTGGACCTGTTGGGGGTATTCAGATGGGGAATATTAACAAGCCTTGTCTCAGCTAATTGCTCTCCTTCTCCAACTGGGCCTAACTCCCCCCCAGTCAGGTGCCAGCACAAAAGTGAGATTTGATTAAATTCATGCTTTAGGCTAACCACAACACAATCATGTGCATTGGGAGTCAAGAGACAGAAGAAGAGGGAGAATTAAAATGAGGCAACAAAAAGCACAGTAAATTAGAAAGCCATCAAGAGTTGAGATGGAAGGATATACGAGTTGGGTTACTATGGCTGAGTGGGAGAACTGGGGAATATATGGAAGGCAAAGGAATAAAGAAAATGTCTGCACACAGGTATGTACGTGTCAATATGTGTGTGTGGTCCAACCCAGTAAAAATATCACTCATAATTACACATCCTTGGTTTAAGCAGAGCTTCTTCTCAGAGGGACTGACACTTCTCTTCCAAAATGCAAATGGTTAATAAAAGAACTATGCAGACATCTTTTTTTGTGACAGTTCCATTTTTTTTGAAAAGCCATATCAATTCCATAACTACTGTGTTACTGCTGAGGCCACTGATGATGTACGAAATGGAGGTACAAGTGAGTATAATAACCTATTAATATTCTGTTTGGAGAAGTCGCGGCCATTCACCATTCATGCCTCGTGGCAGCTTTTCAAGGAGCTTCTACTTCTAATTTAATGAAATACAGATTTAATGCATTTCTGAAATCTTCATTTCTCCACCTCCTTTTTTTTTGCTCCACTGGTTCCATTACAGAGGTTATGAGAATCAAACATTACTTTAGCCGCTGGTTGTAAGGCACTCTGTTAATTGTGCGATTTCTCACATGACACTTTAATTATGTAAAGTTGAGGCTTTCAGTTTGAAATTCAGAAATGATTATTTCTTTATACAGTCTTCCGTATAATTGGTGGGTATATTACAGTAAGATCATTAGCTTTAGCTAAAAACGGAGATGGTCGAGTGTTTTTGTCTGAAATGTATTTGTAACTCCAAGCTGAACTTTGACCACCAACATTTTGCAATTAAACTTTCAGAATCAAGACACGTCACCTGCTGCTGTAGCGTGAAATCAGACTTGGATGCTAGATTTCTCACGCTGGCATTTCATTTGCGCTCCTGCCTCCTTTTGTGTGGCGGTAATGTAACTATTGATAGACTGACAGTATGAGATGTGTGTCAGACGTATATGATGCTTGTATCAGTTTCTGTTTAATGCTGTCAGTGTTGGCACATTTGTTGGCGTTTCACACCAGGAAGGTGGGTAGTCTCTCTCTGGCCGCAGGCTAATGTAACTGTGATTCGCATCCATAAAGCATACAAGCTGGGCAGAGTGCCCACTGCTGCCAACTACAAAAAGGTCTGTCCTGTGCCAAGCCTTTTAGCAGTACAAACAAACATACAATCACATGCACACACACAAAGCAGAGATGTACATAGACAGGATAAGCCATGGTGTGCACAAGACAGAAACAGACAAAAGTACACACACACACACACGCACATCCAAACCCTCGTACACAGACTCGGCGCTTGCCTCTTGCAGACAGTTTTTGTCATGATAAATTCATTTCATAAACCACGCGACTTCCCGTCTCCGACTGAGATACCAGCTGTCATGGCAACAGAAGAAAACAGCAGTTTCAGCATGAGGGCTGGTTTGTTGGGACAAGCTGCACCACAGCAGAGAATTGAGATGCAGCAGAAGTCTGGGCTGAAAGAATTAGTCATGAGTGTGTGTCCAATTACCACTCTGAAGCCCACAAAGGATATCAAAATAATGAACAAAACCAGCTCCCTTCACTGTGCTTAAGAAGTCACGGTGTCACAGTAAATCCAATGTTCAACACAGAGAGAAAACTACAGATACACGTGTAGAAATATGAGTCAATAATCTCATAGAGACAAAGATGTTTGATCCACAATTCAGACTTTCTTCTTATCATAACTATACAAGCTTTTGTTCATGTTTGCATATCTAAGACCAGAAATTAAAATCAGTGTATGACATCAGATTGTACATATTGTAAGTTATTGAGATACAGTAATGTCTTGATTTTAAATAGTACACTGACATGCATGACTGCAATGATGTTAATTATAGCAACATATATATATATATATATATATATATATATATGATTGGATTATTTAAAAGGTCATCAGGAAATTTAAATCCTAAAGATTATGTAGCAACAGTTTGTTGTGATGAACACACAGAAGCTCAGAGAGATTGTGTCTGTTGATAACAAAAGACAACCCTTCCTATCTCAGGAGTGATGAGTGTGTGTCTGGCCTGGAGAGATGCTTCACATGCACGTGGGATTGTTAGGAACTAGGCAACCCCTGAAGGTGAAAGGGCAGCAGCTGTCCACAATTGCCTTTTGAACCTTTCGGAGACCACAGAGACAGAGATAGAGGGAGATGAGGAATGAGGTCAAAAGAGGAGATATGGAACTGAACATCTTTTTGAACACATCAGGGCTAGACATATGTTTCCGCTTTCATGACGGAGTGTCACTCACTCAGGCAGAAAAAAGTTTACTGCTGATGGAAATGTTGCAATCACCTTCACAGCTCAAAGAAGAGGAAGAATCTTCGAGAATCAAGTTGTACGCCTAGCTTTCAAACATCCCTCTCCGTCTGCATACAATACTCAAAGGGGATTTGACTTAACTTGTTAAAGCAGTGTCTAAAGATAATTTTAAGTGTGCATATGTGGTGACGCTTTGCTTCAGGGGAAAACAAAAATCTTCAATGTCGTGTGTGTATGCACCTTTATTCATTGATCAAAGTTATTTTACTTGATACATCAGTCAGGGTGCCTGCATGCTGCACTCCATCCTACAGACTTGTACGGACTCCTCTCACTTGGCAGTCCCGACGTTTGGCTGCAAAGCACAAACAACAGAGATGTAAAGCTACTGATTTATAAATCCAGGTGCATTTTTGTGAAATAATACTGTTCGGTAAATGCATTGGAATTTGGACTAAACTCTACCAATTAAACCTGACCTATCTCAGAGAGAACATCTGCAGACAGAATTGACAGTGTGTCAAGGTGAATGCTTAACATAGGCAACCTCTGTACAACACATCTGGCAGAAAATGACAGAAAACCTTTTTGTGGTAATTGTTGAATACTTAGTGTCTGAGTTTAGCACTTATGTGTATGCCGATAAACGCAGTTAAGCATACAAATTTAGTCCTGTGTATTAAACAACTCACATATTTCTGTCCACTAGCTAGCTAATCCAGAGGTTGACTGTATGTACTGATCCGTTGTAAAAACACATAATATTTATTGAAACCAAAGACAGTTCAGTTATAAAGGTTATCTTGTTGAAGGAGTTTGCTGCAAGACTTATGATTCTGTGCTTTTTCTGCTCTGCTAAACCTAATCCAGTTTTGGTGAGCAGAGCAGAACTGGATTTAACTGAGTTCACAGAGCAGGACTGTGAAGGACAGTAGCAGAGTTTACTCAGGTATGCAGTATAGTCCCATTAGACCTGGAACAGAACAATTATATGATGAAAGTAGCCCGAAATGTAACTTTGGATGAATGTTACTATCAATGAATCCCATACAAAGACAAGTTAGTGCTCAGGTCTTCACTGCCCTGTGGCTTTCCACCTTGAGCCCTTTGGTTCCTGCTGAGGACATACATTTTTAAAGGCGCTAAATAAAAAATATAGAGCATTAATATAGCAGCAAACAACTATTTGCAATGTAAATACATAATGGAGTAATGTCTACCTGAGCAGAGAATGAAGTCACACATGTGAGTCTCTCTGTGTCCCACTGGTGGCTAATGGCCGTCGCTCTGCACTGCGCTCCTACAGTATATCATATATATGATAACGCCGCCCTGACCCACGTCATCGTCGCGGAAGAGTAATGCTTACCCTCCCGTTCCCCAAAGGTGAACACTGCTCACCTTGTCACTGTTGCCATTGTTTGCACTGTTCATGCTGTAAGCACTGTTAGCCGCTAGCCGCCTGCTCAGGCGTCTCCATGTTGAGAGCCGTGTGGAGGCAATACACAAGCTTTGAATTTGGTATTGAAAAGCTTAATAATTTCCTCGACACTGTAGTTTTTACAAGCATTACTCAAACAGGAATAAATTGTGCATCTGTGCAGATGGATTAATACACATTTGGCACGCCAAGAATATTCTCTGGTTTATGGTTGGATTGACTCAAAATAAACTTCAGTGTCACTTGTTCATCAAAATGGAAGAACATATCAACCAGAGCAGCTGGTTTTAGGACAAAAAGGAGGTGTGTGACACAAAGAAATAGCTGTGTCAGGCTTTGGCTACACAAGCAATACGTATTAGTAGGATACATTCACCATTTGTTAATGTCTTTTTATGGGATTTGTTGACAATAAGAAAAACATGAATATATGATATTCAGAATCTTCTGTTGCATCATGGGTGAGGGTTAAATATGCCTTCACCTGGTCCTGACTTTGACCCTAACCAGGATATGAGCTCATATCTGAGGACTGTGTATACTGTATAAGTATAAATGCACTCCGTCAATCAGTCAGGCAGTGAACTCCGTGGAATGTTTCTTCTTGTGTTTTAAAATATTGCATAGAGATGACACACACACACACACACACACACACACACACACACACACACACACACAAGCAGAGACAAGTCTGCTGTATGTCTGCAGGGAGCAGGTCATTGGAGCTCTGCGGCAGTACTCACTGGAATGGAAAATGGCCGGGGGGGGGGGCTGCTGCTATGAAAGCTGCAGCTTCATGTGCATTTTACAAAAGTATTCTCATAATAAATTCAAAAGTTGTTTATTTTGCATATAAACATGACAGCCAACAGACACCTGGAGAGGTAAATGTGGTTCAACAATGTAGACAAAAAGATGGTATCATAATTCCTAACATTATTTATGACCTGGCGTGTGTTTTCATTAACTGCGCTATGGGTTGCCATGTTCCGATTTTATGGAAACAAAAACAAAAATAAAGCAAAAAACAAAAGCACACATGCCCTCTCTCATCCATCGATGCAGGCTGTTTCTACATGAAGCCCTGCTCACTGAACTCCACAAACTGTGACTGTCCAGGAGCAAATAGATCACAAATATAATAGAGCTAGAGCATATGGTGGGGTGAAGGATTTCAAAGCCTTGGGGTTTTCACAACCGTCACATAACCTTTGTCCTCATAATCCAACTCTGTCTCTCCTCCTTCTGCTGTCTATTCTGACTCTTCTCCCCATCATGTGCCCTTTGAAATGTCCCTCTTCAGTCTTATTTAATATGCATAGCACAGTTGGGGGGAAACAGTAATGTGTTGCATAGTCAGAGGCTCTTGCTATGAAGAGAAAATATTCAGTGGATCACTCGATTTCATGGGAAGTGGACTGTGGGTGTAACTTTTGTTAAATGAGAGGTTGGGAACAGGCAGTAAAAGCAGGAGATATAAGGACAGAGGAGGAGGAGAGAGTAATGAGAAGAGCATAGAGAGGCTGCAGTAACAACTTCAGTGGGCCTGAGGAAAATAGCTGAAAAGTAATGATTTCTGAATGACAGCATGAAACACTAAAGCTAATACGATCCCAAACAGAGAGAAAAGGGTGCAAGAAAAGAAAGAATGACCAAAATAATTTTTTATTGCTAACACCTGGTGCGTCTGTGGCCCGGTCTAGCCTTTCTTGCTATTACTGTATGATTCAGCACTCCTCATGGGAGATGAAAGAGTGGGAGACTGAGAGATGAGGTGATGGAGACTACATGAAGAGGAGCAGCAGCAGCAGCAGACTGAGGAGAAAAACATGTGCAGAAAGAGAGAAACACATGGAGACGGAGGGGGAAAGGGTCAGAAACACGGCTGGGTGTAGAGGCGGTGTGGAGGTTTATGAAAACTGCTGTCATCACCCGACCTTAAAACAAAGGTTAAAAGTACGATCAAAGGTCAAGACCCTTAAAAGAATCAAAGGAGAGATCAAAAAGTGTACACATTCACACAACATTTCATGAACAGACTGTGAAAGCCCACCTGACTAGAAATCCAAAAACAGTCAAACTATCTCCTTTTCCTTCCCCTCCTGAGCTGAGCAGTCACTCTCTGCACCCCTGAGGCTGCCATTCCCTGGCTTCCAGGTGAGGTCAGCCCACCCTGGAGGGGGCAGTATTGTTCCAGTAAGGGTGTTTGTCTGGGCATGTCCACCTCCTCCACCTACTGAGATCTCCCACCACTTGACCGACAGCCCGAGGGGGCCAGCCAGATGTGGCATGAGAGGCCTGAGAAAGACAGATGCATATAAATATGTGTCTGTGTGTTTTTTTTTGCTCTGTCAAGTTAACTCTTTTTTCTGTTGACTTTTAGGGGATTATCGCTGTGCTTGCTTGTCACTTCTAATGTACGCAAACTAGCAACACACAAATCCTGTGTTACATCATTTTTGTGACTTAGTTTGTGTTCTTATGTAAGAAACAGTCTGGGACGCTTGTTTCAACCGTAAGCAGTGCATTTGATGTAGTAAATCACTGAGTGAATTCATTAGCAACACAGATCTGTGAAATCCACAACTGTGACATGACATGGTGTCAGATGGATTGTTGGTTAAGCTCTTAGAAAGAAGGAATCCCATATAGAGTTAGTCTATATTTAAAAAGCAACACCCTACACATACAGCACACATTTAAAATTAATCAAAATACTTGGATTATATAAAGTAGCAGTATCTCCCATGTTGGTGAGATGTGCAGACTGGAAACTGGTGGAAACAGCTATTCTGTTCTCTATCTAACGGTGACAAAATCTGCCTACCAGCATCTCTAAAGCTCACTAATTAACACATTACATCTCATTTGTTGAATCCAGTTGGACAGGAACAGGCTAGCAGTTCCCCCTGTCTTTATGCTTAGCTAAGCTAAGCAGCTTGTAGCTTCCAACCCTGAAGGATGAACTGCACTTAAAACCTTTGTATTATCCTAAAATACTGTGAATTAGTCTTTTGGTAATATGTGAAAGTCTGTTGTGTTCGTTACTGACACTGCTGTATTCAATTTACCCACCATGCTGTACCAAAACCAAAGGTTTTAAGACAAACACGACATGACCAATTACAGCATAAGTAACATATAAATGAATGAGGGCCAAGTCTGCGTTTGCTCTGAGACATCCTGCCTCCTCCGTATATTGATGAATGGCAAGTTCCTTAGTATGCACTGTGTATTGATTATTGCAATTACACACTATTACGGTTCTATTATCCACACTGACTGTCTTTAATTACACTAGAGAGCAGCAGGAACAGTGAAGGAGGAGCGAGTCAGTCAAAGAGATAGATAGATGAAGCGAGACACTGCACCCAACTAATTAAAACAGAAACTTTTTGTTTCAGCAAGTTGACAGGGAATGAATCTGGCAGGGAATTAATCTGTCCGCAGGGAACACAGTGAGGAGTTATACACACACACACACATATATAGGGAGGTGCAGTGCAGTGTGCCGTTGCCATAGTTACTGAGTGTGGCGCCACATCATGCGGCAGAGTTAATGTAGAGGTTGTGTTGTGTGTGTGTGTGTGCGTCTTATTTAAGCTTTCATTATATCACCACCCTGACCTATTCCAACATCCTCTACACGAGCACGGAGGGAGAAAGGTTGCAGAGATAAATCCAGTCTTTGCTTTTGGTAACCGCTTCCAATCGGTAGCTCTCACCCTCGAGGTGAAGCATAATTATGTTGATGGTGGATGAGACATACTGAAAGGAAGTATTTGGCAATGAAAGACAAACACTTCAAGTCAAGGCCTAAAGAAAGTGATCCGTTGGTTGGTTATAAAACATATACAATCTGATTATCTCAGTACGCCATGAACACGCTGTTATGTATGATTGTGTTTGTGATCTGAGAGCTGAGATGAAAATAAGTATCATTATTACTGATGAATTAACAAGTAATTGGCATATAACTGGAGGGGGAGCCGATTCTAACCAAAGACATTTTACAAAATGATTTTGTGTAAAATTACAATTCTAATGCAAGTAACGACAGCTGTATGTTATGGAGTATTAAGGTCTTAGTAATAGGATACCGTTTCATTATGAAAAGCAGAAGTAGAAATAGAAGTAGTATCAAAGTATGAAGTACAAGCAGCTTACAAATGCACTTACAGTATTTGAGTAAATGTACTTAGTGACTTTCCACCACTGTGAGAGAGCCACAGAAAGAATGAAAGAGAGAGATGAAGCTCAAAATGGAGAGCCCAGGACATGAGGGTCAGTGCTACAGTTAGTCATCCATGCTGCTCCAACAGACTTCCAGCAAATGTCCAGTCATCAAAACAGCAGGTTCAGCACAAACCCAGAACACCTGGGACCTCTTTGCTCTTTTTATCCTTCACATAATCAATCTGTCTGTTCAAGCAACCGTCAAGAAATCATCTGCACAAAAATAATCACTGATGCAAGCTTAGAAATAATACCAATTATCAATGTCTATTGATTCACTGTCTGTGTTATAAACCACCTGTGCTTTTCAAACGTAGAGAAAACAGGGATTGTAAATGAAGACACAAAGAGCACCGAGGATCATCAAAGATGGAGACACATTTAATTTCATCTGTGTAGGAAGGATGTGTATGTTAGAGCTTTAAAAGAGCATGTCCCTGCCCCTCCCTTACACTGTGCACTCCACACGTGTGAAGCACAGTAACCACGTTTACAGCAGCACCTGTAACAGATTATTGTTTTTTCACAGACTATTTTCCTAGTCCATCCACGGCCTCATAACCCTCCCTCTCTCGTCCCGACATTTTAAAGGGTAAACCCACAGTAAAGGGAACTGTAACCGCTGAACCTGTAACGAGTAACAAATCACTGTTGCTGTAAAAGCAGGGCTATAATTAAAAGCTGTTTGAAATAAAATGGCAGCTCATAAGGCTCCATGATATTTACATCCACCTGGTCAGAAGGCCTGGTATCTGAAAAAGAGTGCAGGAACGGGAAAGAAGGATCCTTGTCAAATTGGGCTAAGTAAGTCTATGTTTGTCTTCCAAAAAGAGTCCTGTGTTTAGACAGAGAACCCGTCACAATAGCACACAGTTTAGATCCACAATTGTCAAATTCTAATAGGTTTTTAAAAAATTCAAACAGCCCAGATAGTTTTTTTCCAACTATCTCAGAATGACAGCAGGTTCAGCCAGAGTTTTATCCCGTGTTAACACAGTGAAATTGAGTGTGGAAATAGCTCTGGCAATGTAAGATTATCGTTTTATTAAACTGAAGCTGACTGCCGAACATGACTGAATACATTAGCTGTCGAAAGACGGCCATTTCTACAGTGCAAACTAGGAACATTTCCAAAGATCATCTATGCAAGACTACTTTGAAATGTGTATGTTAACAGTATGCATACAGCAACAGTTTAGTATAGTATCGTATCATTTAGTACTGTATCGTTATTTCTTACAATTTCTGTTATTTCGTGTAGCATCCTCTCAGGAATGAAAATACAGATTAATTATCTTTCCTCCTGTAGCTCTCTTACAAATATCATACAAAATGAATTCACAACATCAGACACCTCAGCTTTGTGAAAACTGATAATGTGCTTCTGCATATCTCTCCCTTAACAACTCCTTCCTGCAGGCATAAAAGGAAGCAAGTCTTTGTTTCTGCCAGAGAATGATGTGCTCTCCTTTCACTCTTTGGTGAAGTGTTGCTGTCTTCAGGAATAACTCCTGAAGACAGCCAAGTCAAGATGAACGTGTGTGACACGTTTATTTTTCCAACAGCTAGTGAAGTGAGGGAAGACGAGTGGTTCAGTAGACAGTGAGGTGCGTTATACACGTATGATGTTTAAAGTTTCTGTATGGACGATGTGTTAAATTACATTATAGTTTATGATGGATAGAAAAGAGAGAGAGAGAAATACAGCAGCTGCTATTACAGATATATTTACTGCACGTTCCATGCAAAAGTTCCATGACCGTTATCAGAAGCAACAAGATATTGTACGGATTAGATTTACTATATTTAGTTTTTGTGAACCAATAGGATACAGTAGTTGCTGCCATGCAATCTAACACTGCAGACAGGTAGGCCCAAGAGAGACAGTGACAGATGCAGATGCATGAAAAATAGATGTAAGTAGAGGCAAAGGCATTAAGTGTAGATCGTCCGAGGGTAAATATGATTACCGGTACACATCCACAATGACAAGAGACAAAATTCCCAGTCACTCATCTCATCTGTTCCTCATGCCATTCTTCTCTTTAGGCTTGAAGGGTTTCGCAAACTTTATCATGCACATAGTTGCATCCACTTATGTTAATGCACAAGAAGACAACATGTTAGTCCACGATAAGCTGCAGTGCAGAATGCAGTGCAAGTAGGTTAGACCCCAGGGGCCCTGAAGACACTGTCTGGTTTCAAACTCCCAGAGAATTATGACGGGGTTGCAACATCTGCTGCCTGAGAGGAAGACAGACAGTGATGGATGGCCAGGTGTGTTTTGCACGTGTGCAGGATCTCTGCATACACATGCACACTGTATGTGCACATTCACATGCACCTACAAGCACGCTGGCTGAGGCACCAGTTAAATAAGCAATGCATACATCTGTGACAGATGACAATTTCCATTTACAATGAATGAAAAATGAACATCGGGCACAGTTCACAGACACACACAGGTGCACAATTATGTATGGCTGTATGCCTGGCTATGTGCAACACACACACACACACACACACACACACACACACACACACACACACACACACACACACACACACACACACACACACACACACACACACACACACACACACACACACTGAGAAAAACACACTAAGTTGTTTGTGATGGCTCACTGTTTAATACCTGTCAACAACTTCCATATGAATGCATTTCCAGTTGAATAAATAATCCCATCAGAAGAGATAAAGATTAATGATGTATTTATCATGCATTGACAAGAGCTCCATGCTGCATATAAACGATCAGCATCGAGGTGTCAATGGAAAATCCTATTTGATGAGATTACTGCACAGAAGGAAATATAATGCCACATTCATAAAACATGATATGTATCGCATACTTTGAAGACATGAACTATTTTCTTTAACACACTACTGTATTCCTCGTGACTGGAAGACATGCTGTGTGTGAGCTTTAATTATAACACATGTCAACACTATACCTTTAGGCCAGTAAGCCAGTAATTCTACAAAGTGGGAAAACACAACTTTGCCTATAATTATACTGTAGTCACCATATATATATATATGGTCATTAACACCATCACATATCATTTATATAGTATATAGCGAGTGTAAGACCCAGGCGTGCTGTGGCACGAGCAACATTTCACAGGAAAAAAACAGTGCTGACAGTTAAGTCTAACCTCAAGTGTTCATCACACTCTGTGCAGTTTGTGGTTAAATAGCAACAAACTTGTGTTTTGCAGTTGACTTTTAACTTTTGAAGGTTCAGACTTCTGATGTTCTTGTAATTTAACCGACTCAGCTTATATTTTAATTAATGCACCTTTATATGTTTACTGATTGATTGACTTTATTTGTGAAGCTATCCCTCTCTGTCTACATCTCCTCCCTCTTGGACTGCTGTTTTTGGGCTGGGTCCGGGTGACGGCGCTGGACTGGGTGATGCAGGGGTCTTGCGTCCAGAGGGGATTGGGGGCAGGATGGGCTTGACGTTGGATCCAGGACGTCTATCAGAGGAGGGAGACACGGCCACAGCTAGCAGGTCTGTGCCTGGATGAGGGGCTCCAGGAGATTCGCCTGAAGCCATGAGGTATGAAATGATAATATTTTACTACAAGGAAACACATCAACAAATCTTTTGAACTTCATACGCTTACTTATCTTATAATCAGATGTAATGTTTTGGTAATTTACATCAGTAAAGACTGTTTATAAAAGCAATAACAAAAGAAAAATATAGTGTGTTAAAGCATTATGTGTGTACAACAAATGACTTGTTAAGCTGTCCTTTTCCCTAGACTCTAGCCACTCATACATCTCTCCTCTCTTTGCTATCTAATAATAACAACACAGAAGTGCTCTACAATGACAAAAAAAACAATAATAACCTTTGAGTGCTTCCAAGGTGTGTCCCAGGACAGACGTATCTAGCGGCTGCACCGAACCAGAAAAGCCCCCGGCTGAACTGGGCACAGTCAGCGCTGAACTGGCACGAGACTCATCCGAACTGCTTGTGAAAGGATGAAAAGGAAGGGATGGAGGAACAGACAAACACCGGAGGCCAGAGACAGACAATGAGTGAAAACGGAGGATGAAGTGGTGTGATAAGAGACCAGAAACAAAAGTGAGAAAAACACAAACAATAGAGAGTGAGGAGCTTCTGCTAAAAGGAATTTTAGCAGAATGTGTTTTGGAAGTTTGACCATCGTGCTGAGAACATCAAGCAGGACCTGCAGAGCTGGAGATATTTACCATATATTTGACAGCATGCCACAAATCAGTAATGAGACAATCGTTTTGGAATGACCATTTCTGCTACTTGGTTCTTAATAAACAAACAGGTAAAGATTTTTGAATTATGTTATATGGACTAGCCTATGACGCTAGATGCATACACACACACACACAAGCACACTCACAGGACTATACGCAAAAAATTCAAAGAAATACAAAAGGATCCTCTGTTACTATATGTGAGACAGAGACACACAAGTATAGACACATTCCTATTTAAAGCACTGCCAACAAGAAGACAGATGTCTGGAATCTTCCCAAGGAAATACTGAAGGGCTGAGTAATGCAAACATACTGGGGGCATGTAATGCTCAGACCGCTGTGACAGAGCTTTTTCAATTTTCAACAAGTTTGCTGAAAATCGCCTTCTGAGAACATGAACCCCGGGGGGAACATACTGTATCTCTGTAAGCATCTTAAATGTCTTCTTTTGAAAGAAATTAAATAAACTGATGCTAATTTGTACAAGTGAGAAAAAGCTTTTACATGCACAACACACACACACAAACACACATACTATGTCAATGTCTGATTAATAACTGGTCAGTATGCTGGTTTGTTGAGTTTTAGTGTACATGTTGGGGAGTCAAAAAGCACCAAAAGCTTTAAAATCTGAATTTCTGCGTGTGTTTGTGAGCAGGTGTGTGTCTGTGCATGTGTGCTTAGATTTGTCTCCACACAGCTTGTACCAGCAGAATGAGCTCTTTGAAAGTGAGTATATGTTGTAAAACACAGGCCTAGGAAGTAAAGAATACTACTACTAAAGTGTTTTCCTGCTCCTAAATCTTTTGCTCCACATTGATTTTATAAAACCACAAGACTTCCTCTGGAGTCTCTCACCTCATCTTAAATCAAAGTGCTATTAAGAATGTAGAAACCATAAAGAGTGAAATCTTACACAACATTGAAGTATGTATCTGCATCTGTTATTCTCATACGGTTACATCTGGCCTTACTTGTGAACGTAAGTGTATACGGTGCATTTGTGTGTGTGTGTGTGTGTGTGTGTGTGTGTGCTCTTACCTGCTGTCCTCACTAAAATGGGGATCAGGGTTCTGCAGTGGTGATGGTGCTGTTTGAGCAGAGCTGTGGTGAACAGAAATTAAGAGTAAATTCAATAATTCTTCACAAGCATTTGGAAAATCAATCTGACATTCAGATCTTTTCATTCAGATTTCATAAGTGGTGACAGGTATATTTTACTGAAGAGAGTGCCACTACACAAGCTCATCACATTAACCAACACTCGGATTCAAATGATGTGGCCCCCTGCCAATTCACCTCCGAGGTCAAACAATAACCCAAAACAAACCATCAAACCGCAGTTAGGACGAGTGCACAAATTAAACCAATCTGGCCCAGCTGAGAGTGCCCGCTTGAAATTAAGCACTGGAGTGCAGTGGAGTGCTCGCTGCTTATAATGAACCTTTTGAAGAGCTGGCTGTAGATCCCGGGACTCTTCCCCACAATGGCCTCTCTCACCAGCTGCTCGCGCCTCCTGATGGAAGCTAGCTCCTGCAGAGGAGAGAGACGGAGAGACGGAGAGAAGGAGAAGGAGCGGTTGAGAAGAAATAGGAAGGTGAGAGGTAGGGGAGACGGAGAGGGATAGCAGGTGAGAAACAGGAGTCGAAGTGAAGGGTGATTATAGGGGAGAGGAGAAGGGGGAGTGATGATGTATGACAGGGCATCCTGTTAGAAGAGTGAGGATACTTTCCCCATAAAGTTGTCTAGTTAAGATTCGCCTACAGTCTTCATTAACAATAAAGTGCATATCCGACACATTGTAACTCACAGCGGCGCTCTTCTGAGGGCTGAGCTCTGCCTGGATCTTGTTGAAGTAGTTTCTGTAAGACAGATCTGAGGGGTCAAGAGCCGTGGCAGAACGTGACGTGAGTCTTCCTGATCCTGACCTCGACAGGGGTGGTGACAGTGGCTTCTCCTCTGGCTCGTGACCTGATGGAGGAAGAGACTGTATCAGTGCTGTGTAATAGTGCATAATGTGTAATAAACGTTATTGGTTGGATGGAGCTAAAGGCGTCCATGCTCGCATTTCCAAGCTGAGATACTCAAAGGGATGCTCGTAATGTTTTCAGACTCAACAAAGCTGCTCCAGAGCCACAGACGGTATTATACATCTGTCTCCACAGGCTGAGTGGGAATTTAAAGGGAATTGCCCCTTTAAATAAGACAAAAGAAAATGTGTAAGGTGCCATTGACTGCACTTTACTGCCAGTGTTTATTGCACCCTGACGCTTTGAGTCTGCTAATGATGATCTGAACAAACAAACACACACCAGTGAAGGTGTTGTCAGGGGATCCTCTGTTGTTGTTTTCTCCTTCTTCCTGCTCCTCTACCAGGTACTCCTTCACTATCTGCCTCAGTGTCTGATAGGCCTCCTCCCAGTCATCTACTCACACTCACACACACACACACACACACACACACACACACACACACACACACACACACACACACACACACACACACACACACACACACACACAGCGCGACACAAAAAATATGGTCGTGAACAGAGCCAATGCATCTCCCATCAAACAGTAATGAATCAAAGATATGGGGATGATGACCTTAGCTTAATGAGGCGGTAGCTAGCAGTGCATAAAAGTGATGAGGTTCCGCGCTCCCTGTGTGTTCATCTCATTAAGAAAACAGCTAACATGTCTAAGTGCCTTCATGAGGGAATGATAAACACCGCTATTCTGCGGCTACGTGCCCTTAATACATGTGGTAATTAGATTGAAAGTGTAGTGCATGGATTTTAGTGAAGTGTGTTAATTTATCCAAGGCTATACCGATGACACTTGGACCGCTCTAAGCCAGAGTAAGGCAGGGCATTGACACACTACTGTATGTAAGGCACTACGATGACAAACTGCCAGTGAACAAAACAGTCACAGCAAAGACTTCCAACTTTCTCTCTCACTAACATTGTATCCAGAGGTTGAATAAGTAGAAAGAACATTTTACTAATTTCATAGCTTGTTGAAAATGAAATGTGAACACGTATAATTACACTTTGTACTACATTTAAACTTCCATTAACTAAAAAATAAAATGGAACTGATTAGCTACTAGATTATATATAATTACCATTATTACAAGTACAGCATCAAACAACACTAATGAATACATTCCATGTTACAATAAAGAAAATTCTTGAGTGAAAAAGTGCTTCCTTGCCGTACCACAAGGGATAACGTTATCGAAGAATCCCATTCGCTGCCTGTTGGTATTGGCGTAGAGCTCTACGCGTGACATCGCCACGTCAATCTGGGCCGCGGAATAGAGACCGCGGCTTTTCAGGTGGCCCTTGTATTTCTGAACCTGGGTGGGGATGAGCAGGATGTATCGAGGCTCAAAGTAGCTGTTCTTCAGACTGAGCACACCCTGAGAGGACGACAGACAGTTTGCAGTTATGTTACAATGAGGGATTGATGTTCTCCGGGCGTAAGCGTCTGGGGAGATCATACGTTTTGGTCCAGTGTGTGTTTCTGAGCGTCCACGACTAATTTCGCACACTACTGGATCCATCAGCCTAATATTGTATGTGCTCCTTTATAACTGTATGCTCAAGAGTGCAGTGATTCACACTTTTTGAAAAACATATTTCATTGACTGTTTTATACCGTCATTGAGTGCTGACTCCTTACTCCTATTTACCGACTAGTGTGATCAACATGTGATTTTCGACTATCGGCTAGGTTAAAAACAAGCTTTACCAAGCCTGTTGCAGGCCTTTGTAGTGGCTTAAAACTGACATCCATAGAACAGTTTGGACTCATTTTGAACCGGAGTTTCTGCAAATGAATTCCAGACTCAAGATCTTATGATCCTCGACGGGCTTTATTGACCACATTAGATATTAGTCTGCTTGACGTCCTCTCAGAAAAGAGGTTTACATACGCACCTCTAGCTCCATGTGCACACAGCAGGCTAGTCCTTCTTTGGCTACATCCTCGATGGCATCTCTGGTCAGGCCGTAGCTGTGACCCTCGTACTGCATGGTCTGGACAAATTTACCCTATGAGGCAATTCACAGTTATGGAGGGAAGGAATGAGAGGACGTTTTAGTGCACCGCTTTATTGCCCCATCATTCATCATTGCTAGCACAGTTATGAGCTTCATTTATCTCCTAAAGTAGACATAAGAGTTGACATGCAAACACAAGCCCAGCATGTTCTGTCAGGATGAACAACCTGCAGTCATTTGCCCACCTGTGAACTGAACTTTTGACCTGGTGGTCAGAGCAGAACTTTCTCTTTGTTACTTCTCACACGTGACCCCTGACCTTTTGTCTGCCTGCTCTTTGGGCAGTTTTATTTGAACAGCATCATTTATGACACTAAAACCCTTATTACATGTAATTCTTTCTTTGGTTTGTGGTCGCAAAAGTGACATCAGATATTATTTTACAAGAAAAAGTCCTCTTGTATGAATTATATTACAATAATTTAGTAGCTGTTGGCGTAAATAATTTGTTTGTATTGTTTTAAATCTTAATAATAAGAGAGCACAGAGACCAGATGTGGAGCCGGTAGTAAGCAAACAAGAGACTGTTAATCTTCCCCAATAAAACATGCTCAACTCAGTCCTCTCTGCCTACACACAGTATGACGGTATTATGATAAAAATGATAATAATCATAATGGTGAAAACTCATTAACTGTGACTCACTACATTTTGATTCAGTTACTTTTTACTGATACATTTCATAAGACATACTATGTGTATCCTGAAGATACTAAGTCGAACATTTCTTTGTGTTTCTTTGTGAACTTCTTAAATGGGAAATTGAAAAGCGTTTCAACGCTCGATTCTAAACATTAGTCTTGTGATTCCTTATTACCAGAGTCGGACGCTGTTCAGACAAAATTGCACAGCAGGTGTTCCTTCTGTTTACATCTCTGTAAGGAGCGCAATAAGTGCCAAGGACTGCTGATTGGGGTTAATTTTGAACAGCCACAAGAAGTGGGATCAAGAGGTTATGATTGCATGGTTACTGAAAGCACATGTGAGGGTAAAAAAAGAAGCAGTGAAGAAGAAGAGGGCAGCTGACACATGGAAGCTCAGGGCATGATGAGAAAGGGAGGACAGGACAAGCAATAAAGCAAGAAGCTGACAACAGGAGAACCAAGAATGGAGGGTGAAGCAAAAGAATGGATCAGCTGGAGGGAGTGACGGACTGTAAAGTTAAGCTGGTCCACTTCTGTTTGAGTACACAAAAGGAATCAATTCCAGCATGAAAGCCATCGCTGCGTAAATCACTACGTGACCCAGACCTCGACCCATCACCCCCCCCCCCCCCACCCACTCTTAAGTAACAGGCAGCTTGACAAGATGGACGAAATGGAAAACAAATGTGTCCAATAACTCAGTACCCATTGTTCTGACTCTGAGAAGAAAAGCTGGTGTAATGAATCAGATTTGGTGTCTGGTGAATAACACAAATATAAACATGTATATATAATAAGCCCCTCTAAGAAGAGGTCTGTATTATGGGATTTTGACCACGGTCTGCATGTTGATGATAATGAAATCTCAGACTAATAATCATCACTAGCAAGGAAACGTTGTAGGAGATGCTGTGGTAAGTCATCCGTAACAAAAATGAAATTAATATAGCAATTGCACCTCATTAAAAAAGGCTCAATTCAAATAAATGTATCTGTGTTAATTGAAATATCAGCCAGATAAAGTAAAATCAATCAATCCAAGTAAAACTAATTATCTCAACTACTCAACTCATTGTGGCCAGTGAGTGGATTCACTTTGAACCTTTCTGAGGGAGTTAAGTCTTTCAAAACCTAGAGTACATTTAATTAGCTTGTGCTGAGTACTAATCTGTTTGCATGATTTATGAAACTGACTGCAGACGATTATTTTGAGTTCAGAATAACCGTGAAACCTGTATTTTGTTCTCTTGCGGTCTCTCATGGGGTCTGTGGTTAATGACGAGCGAACGCACCGTGTGAATCATGTTCTGAAAATCTTCCTCGCTGACAAAATGGTAATCAATTCCATTCTCCTCTCCAACGCACGGCCCCCTGGTGGTGTGACAGGTTCTGTGGAAGCACACACAGTAGAGAGACACTCAGTCTGGAGATTTCATGTAACATAACAACAACCAGCCAAATAATGTCTTTGAGAGACACTTGTTTAGCCCCCACATTTAAGCTCAGATGTTTTTCAATTATGTTGAAAGAGTTATTGGTTATTAGTCTATGCCTTCTCTCCACACTGGCCGTGAAGAGATCCCCCCTGTGCCGAGACGACCCGGTAAGAAATGTGGGATAAAATCTGCAGGCAAAATTGTGTGTTATAGTTCAGCAAAAGCTCATACGAGGCTTCAGACTGCTCAGACTGCTGAAGCCTCATATGAGCTTTGACTAAACTTCTGAATGAATTTTTGGAAGGAACAAGGACAGTGATTTCCGTCCCTTACTTCTGACAGTGTAGTTGTGCTATAAAGGGGTTGCTTTAAAAAACAGTATGGACAGAAGGACTGATTACAACAATGAATAACTTTCAGATATATATCATCAAAAACTGATACAAGTAATCGTTTTACTTGTACACTAACTATTACCATTAACAGTATCTTGAGAGTCTTTTTTAAGCTTTAATGTCCCCATTAAAGAATCTTGTTTAGCTTTCCAAATAACAGCTGGAGATACAGTATTTCAACATTTAACTATTACGTAATGTGCATTTTCAGGTGATTCCACTGAATTTATTTTAGTACCAGTGGAAGTACTGTTAAGTATGTGAAAGGTGATGTGTGTACAGAACGTTTGGGACTGACCCGTAGGCAAAGTATTCGCTCAGCTCCTGACACAGTCTGTGAGCCAGATCTCTCTTCCCACAGCCTTGAGGACCGGTCAGAACCAGCATAGCATATGGAGAGTCTGCACTGGGCATAGTACTGCTTGGAGAGACACACACACACACACACACACACACACACACACACACACACACACACACACACACACACACACACACACACACACACACACACACACACACACACACAGTACACCGGTTTGTGATACACTTTACAGGGACGTTCTCTCTGAGGTGAGCAGGAGTTAAGTAGACTAAACCATGAAGGTAGAGCACAAGCTTCTCCAGTCGTGAAAGCCGCTACAGTCAGTCCAAACGGGAGCTTGTGGGCTTTATGGATGTGCTCCGTCTAAAGCACAGGGGAATGGTAAATTGACTGTAGCTGCAGCATTGTATTTGCTGACGATGGATGTTCTCAAAAAAAGTGCTGATGCTGAAACAATTTTTTTTCTTTTAGAGAGTACATAGTATGAGCATCAGAAACACTGAAGCACATGTTTGAAAACAGCGTTCTTGACAGTTGACTTTGGAAGGTGATTATGAATATTACAATTTGATTGTAAACCTTCGCATTCACCTGTGTAAACATATTTGTTATCCTTTCTTCCTTTCATTAAAGGAAATAAATAGTTAACATTATACTAACTTAATTCACAGGGTGGTTCTATCTCGAGCTTTACATTCAGGAAGAAGTCAGAGGATCATCCAGAGGTTCAGATTTTAAACAATGCTGTTTATTTGTACCAACCTGTCATAGAGCACCTGAGGCTGCATCAGATGATACACCAGGTGGGTCATGTGATCCCTGGCTGCCACCACATCCAAAGGAGGGTCATACTTGTTTACTGATGACACCTGGAATATAATGTCAGTACTCAAGTGTCACAGAAGCAATCCCACATCTATGTATAGCAGTTGAATTAGGTTGGTTCATTCATTCTAGCTTAAAAGATAGTATCGCTAATTAAAGATGGAGGTCAGGCGTGTTGATATATTGTGCTTGTGCTGTTAAATTGGAATAATTCCTCCGGTCATGGAATGATTAATTAGTATGTTTATTGATACCTTTTCTTCAGCAGTGACTTTCTCTTGGTCCAGCACAGTCAGATGTTGAAGGAGGAAGATGACCGCCAATCTGTAATCGGGTTGCTCCTACCGATTACATTCACATGGCATTCATTACATAAACACAAAGTATTTCATCAACTTTAAAAAAACACATACAGAAGGGAGTCCTCTAGAGCCGTGAGAGCCTCCAGGCCGGGTACAGAACTCATGAGGACTAGATGCAGACCTCTCATACACGATATATCTCCACACATTGAATAAATGTTCTCGTAGAACCATGTGGTCAATGAAGGGTTGGGTTACCTGTACAGGGTTTCCAAGCAGGTTGAGGTCCCTCAACAGGGAAAGATCATGAACGTGTTTGCACTCCTGAATTTCGCTGATCTGAAACAAAACCACAAAGTCATGCAGCGGAGTCCCTGTGTAATTTGCAGTTGTTAAATCCTTAACTTGTTGAGCTTGAAAGTTCATTCTCAACCTTGTCTTAAGCACTTTGTTGTTGTATTAGATGGTACTTGCATTTGAGTCATTGTGCTTATTATTTTGTGGATATTTCATCATCAGTTAAACCTCTGTGTTGAGCTAGTTTGACTTCTTTTTGAGCTGCATTCCTATTTTTACAAGCGTTACAAATTCTGAATTTTAATCTCATAAACGAGCTAAATCACATTTAACATTTAGGCTGACATATTTCTTCTGTTAAGCCACCAGTTCCGAAGTTTCGGTCAAAATAGTACCAGGTTTTTCTCCAGATTGATGGAGCCCAGTAGGTGGAGATTCTGGAGGCCAGAGAGAGTGGTGATGCGGTTCAGAGACAAGTCGAGAACCTGCAGAGACTTCACATAATCCAACCCTTCAATCCGCTCCAGCTGGTTCCCCCTCTGGACAAAGACAGGACAGAGGACACGTTTGAAGAGGCAAGTACATGATATTAATGAATATGCATACATTAGTAACATTCAACCCACGGTTCTACTTCATATACAGTTAATGAATCCCACTACTAAATATTAAGGACGTGCCATGGTCACTCTGCAGGGTGCCTGAGCCTTCTTTCCCCTCAGTACTGATTTGAGTGGCAGCCCTGCTTCTCTCTGCTAAATCCTGACAGGTGAGGACTGACAGCCAAACAGCTGGCGAGGTGCAAGCGCAGCACGCTAACCAACTAAAGAACCAGACCTGGGCACTCCTTCCCTGTCAGGGTCCCAAGCCCGCTTCTCTCTCTCTCCATTCCACTGACTAAAGTTGTTATCTAGCCGTCTGGCCACACCTCGTCCTCCTCTTGCCAAGCGTGTTGCCTGGCAGAGGGCTGCTGTCAGTGGGGGTGGGCGACTGCAGTGGTCCCTTGAAGCTCCAGGTCGGCGCTGTGATGGGCTGGGAAACAGGCTGGGCTGACAGGGGTTGTGCTGTTTAGGGAGCCAGCATGAGAGGAAGTGGGGTCAGGGATGGGATTAGATGGATGCTGGATGGACAAGGTATGAGTGTGTGTGTGTGTGTGTGTGTGTGTGTGTGTGTGTGTGTGTGTGTGTGTGTGTGTGTGTGTGTATGCCTGTGTGTGCTGAACTTGGTCCAGGCTCTCACTCAAACACCAGCAGCTGGTCCCAAAGCAAAGCTACAGACAGGGGCAGACACAGCCAGACCGATGGCTGCTGACTGCTGACAATGAGGAAACACTGATAAAGGACAGAACATGCACACACACACACACACACACACACACACACACACACACACACACACACACACACACGTGCAGAAAGAGAGACAGAACCAGGGAGAGAGAAAAGGCCTGCTGTTGGACCATATGGTGATTCTTGAATAGGGGGCCAAGGTTTTACTAAATGTAAAAATGAAGCCAAAAACAGAGACATAAAGAGAACGACAGAGGGGAGAGAATAGAGAGGCAAATATAAATAGGTCAAATTTAGCATACATGAGGTAAAATAACACATGGGAACAGAGAACAACTCTGAAATAACTCCTATTGTGTGTGTGTGTGTGTGTGTGTTTGTGTGTGTGTGTGATGCTAAATAGACAACACATGGAGAGAAACAACCTCCTACAAAGCAAAGCCATACATGTAAGTGGAAGTACTGCCAAGCACTGGCAAAGAAAGACAAATAAGATTTCTGTTCAAAACTCATGTTTGTAAGTATGCGCTGCAGTGAACTGTGTGTATGAATGTTTGTGTGTACGCGTGCACTCTGTTTGTCTTATTTCTGACTGTAATAGAGTTGGACCTACGAGGCAGAGGTGTGTGAGAGGCACTCCGTCCAGGCCGCTGATCCTCGAGATCTTGTTGTGTTCCAGGTTGAGATTGGTGAGCTTGCAACATTGCTCGAGACCCCTGATCTCACTGAAACTGTTGTCTGAGCATGGGCATGTTAAGAATAACATCTCATCTCATCTCTCATCCCAAGAATAACACACAAGGGGGAAAATGTAGTTGAACACAACGTGTTTGTTGAGTATATTTTCATAGGCATTATCATATAAAGAAATGTTGTGTGTGACTGACAGAGAACGAGGCAAAGACGGAGATAGAGAAAGTGTGTGTGCAAGTTCAAGTACACATGGATTCATGTGAATATCTCTGAAGGATACAGCCCAGATCCAGATGACTAAGAGATGAACAGGCTAACACGTCCTTCATTGTTGTCATACGGTTGTGGGAGAAATTGACCTCCTGAAAAAATAAAATAAAGCAGCACACTGTTAACAAAAGTCATAAAGAAGTCTTCAGTACCTCTCACTAAAGAAATTCCTCAACTGAATCCCGGGAAGGAATTTTCAATTTGCTGAAGTTCACTGTCGTTCAAGGGCAGTTAATGCCCTGTAAGCATATTCAAAGAGACTACAGATGGGGTATGGAAATCCAGGCCTATCACGAGGGAATAGCACGAGAAAGTGAAGCCCGAGCCACAAATCAAACGCGGTCTTATCCTGTCAGCTCAAGGTCCTGCGTTACTTTTAGGTTCTTGGGAGGCTGGAACCCAAAGAAGCTGGAGATTTCATTGTGAGAAGCGTCCAGGATGACGAGGTAGGGCATGTGGCTCACACAGGATAAATCTGAGAAGTTGGAGAAGTTAAGAGTAACTGATCAACAGATGAAGACAGAAACAGAGAACTTAGATATTCAAATCATGCTTTGATTACATATCTTTCAAAGCAGTCACAGGCTTTTAGAAATAGAAGGTCTCTAATAGTTTTAAGGACTCTTAATTAATATGAGAATAAGAAAAAGTCACCTTTGATTTTGTTGTGTGGCAGTTGCAGCTTTTGAAGATGGACATAATTGCATAAAACAGAGACGTCACTGAGATGCTGACTCTAGAGCAGAGAAAAATGCAACTGTGGTTAAACTAAATGTGGCTCATAATTAAACTGCAAAGACGGCCGTCAACATGACAATGAGGACATTTAAACTGTCACAGGTTGCTTTGTCTTGATAAATTACACAAATCGCATAACTGAGAGCCAAACATCATTGACACGTGCTGTCTGTGTAGGTAAGTGTCTTACAGGCAGACACAGGTGTTGGTACAAATACTGCAGCCCAGAGCCAACGCGTCTGAGGCTGGACACACGCCTGGAGACCACCTCAGCAGTTAAAACACCATCCTTCTGTGGACATAAACATGAAATGTGGCATTTCAACAGAAGAGCACAGCAGAACATACACCAGTGAACTATGGGCATATCCCTGCAATACAAGATAATGCACAAGGCCATCAAAAGAATCACCTACACACATCCATGCAGCACACACACAAAGACGGATGCACTCCACTCTTAAACGCTGTTAATATAATCAACTATTTGACCTTGCTGTGTTGTTTTGCTTCCTCAGATCTCGTGTGCAAGGTTACCTGCTTTATCTGTTGCACAAGAGAACAATTACGTTTTATTGAAACGCATCCACTTTTAAAAACTGGTTCTACTTTGGCACAATGACACTGTAAAGATTATGCTTTTTGTCAGAGACGAAAGCAATAAAATGGATGAAATTGCAAAGAGTAAAAAGTGTATTTCTAAGTAGTACGGTTCTCCTCCTTACCTCCATCTCCGTGTTTCCTTCCAGCTCCTCGCAGCCCGGAGCCTCTGGAGCCTCTGGAGCGTCACCGTGGGACCCTGGAGGGCAGTAGCCCCGTGACGCGGAGGACCGCCGGTGACTCGTGCATGTTTCCTTCATTGTTCCATCATGAAAACACGGTTAAGACGGACTACAGGCTGTCTGACAGACTAGCAAATTAGCTTACCACATGAAGCACGCCCCGTCGTCGCTGGGCAACGCTAGAGACAAGTGAGAGGTGAAAGGAATTGTGGGTCATGTAGTTTTCTTCTTTCCAAAAAGCGACAGCGTCCCTATGCGCACCTGAACAATGTTTCGTTCCCGGAAACTTTAACGTTATTTAAGGGTAACGGAAAGGAAGATTACAACCGAGGATGTACAGAAGTGCAATAATAAAGAATAAACATAATTAAAATACTAAATAGTCAAACCAACATCATTTGTGCATTTTAAGATTATAAAACACAAGCCTTTGTGTGATATGTTGTTATTTTTCTGATTCCAATATGCTGCACATCATGCTTCAAACCGTGGCAGACAACACATCACAGCTGTCAGGTAAAACACATCCTCTAGTGTTGGTTTTGGACCCGTCCTCGCTCATATGACATCTCGGGCGTATCACAGCAGTGATTGACTATGCTGTCATGTGCGTAAAAAGGTGTTAGTGTGAGCGTGAACTCTTGTCAGCTGTACTTCCCACAATGGAAAATATGACTGTTATGCACCGACACAAAGAAAATCACTCCACAAAATACACAAACCACGAAGGGATTTCAAGGATTTATTTAGTGTGTTAGTGTATGCATTAACAAATCATGTGTGCTTCATTTGGACAGATATCTCAGAGCATTTCTAAGATGACATGAGGACGTTTAAACTTGTTCAAGACAAACTTGTAGATTTCAATACATTCTTACTTGAAACATAGAGATTACTGTCCTTCCAGATGTGCAGAGTAAAGCCCCATTGTAAACAAAAAGAAACGTGAAATAGAAAAGCAGGAGAGTTGTTCCAGCAAATTAACCTTAATAATATTTGACATATTTCATTCAATAATAAAAAGCACGGACAGCAGGAGTGGTTCATGTCCAATACATAAGCCTTCTGGACTTTTAGGCATTGTGTGTGTGCAGTGGGATAATAGTATAATGGAATCTCTTTGTGAAAAGACACAGTCCGTTAACATTGTATTGAAGTTTCCCATGTATAACATTTCAAAAGAAGCTCTGAACAGCTGAATGAGCAGATTTTAGATTTTACACCAAGTGCCCGTTTCAGAGTGCTAGACGAACCCCTCAGCGGCTACATGGTTGTTTTCCCATCGATCCCAGCCTGTGTGTCATTATGATGGATTGCTTTGTGGGCTTCAGGGAGACCAGCACCAGGCCCGCCGTATTGACAAGGCTCCCATTCCCCTCTCCTGCTCTCGTTAAGTACTTCTCTCCCAAGTTAATGAACTTAAA
This sequence comes from Cebidichthys violaceus, assembly GCF_023349555.1. NCBI lineage: Eukaryota > Metazoa > Chordata > Actinopteri > Perciformes > Stichaeidae > Cebidichthys > Cebidichthys violaceus. Next base: position 5,779,021 of record NW_027176450.1, read on the forward strand.
AACAGGGAAGGGAATGATTCGTGATCGTCTTTCTCTTCTTATGTTTAGTTCATTTTTAAAATCATGCACACATGTGGTGGAAAATAATGATTCAGAATTGCAATGTTTCAGTTTAAAGAGCTAGTATCACTGATGAAATGTATTCTCACACCTGTATGTCTTAACACATAAAGTGCAAGTCATGCCGCTGTGGTACTCTGGACTTGAAATATAACATTTGAAATAAAACTTATCTGTTTTATGGAAGAATGAAATTGAAATCAGCAAAAATATCTTCACTACAGAGTCTCTGTTGTTCAATTTGTAAAAGATGTTAATCAGCTCACAATGTTCAGCACTAGTTTACTGCACTAACTATCGGAAAAAAAGAGACAGATAGACAGATTTTTAACAGCCACGGATATGGTACTATTCTCTGCTCGGGAAATCTTTGGGGACCGACCGAAATTGGCAGCAGGCGGAAGATGTGGCCTCATTCAGACGGTCTAATCTGACATCTGTTATTGCAGACAGAATCAGTGGGCTCATGGGGCTGCCAGAAGAGGAGAGATGGAGGTGTAAATGAGAGCAGCAGTTTAGATCTAATAGGAAAATGAGATGAGACGGGGCCCAAGTTCGGATGAGTGTCCAACACAATCGGCTTTTATCTGGAGCTGGCGTCATGGTGGAGTGTGTGTGTGTGTGTGTGTGTGTGTGTGTGTGTGTGTGTGTGTGTGGGCAGACTGTTGGAGCATTTGTAGTTACTTTAAAAAAGTGTAAATTGACGACATACTGCAGGTAACCTTATGACACTAAACTGCAAAGTCTGCAGTTGTGTTGGTTGTCACCTCGCTTCCCAATTAGAGTGAGCCAGTGCTGCATACACTGAAGGACCCTGGAGGGCAGCAGTGTGTATATATCACACATTATGATCTAGGTATAGAGCAAGCCTGTATTTCAGTGTTTTCTAACCCAGTTCCTAAATATCCCCCACCATTCCTCACTTTTACATGCGTGACTCAATTATCTGTTGCACATGTTCTCACCCGACAGAACTGAAGGAGCTGAAACATATTTTTTTTTAGGACAGAGGTTTCTTGATGGACCCTGTCCTGTTTACACCGTAGTGATCTTCTTGTCTTTGGTGGCCTGTTTGATGGCGGCCTGCTCACAGATGATCTCCTTCAGCCTCTGCAGCCGGATGTTTTGGGTGCTCAGGTCCCCGACACCCGTCTGGCTGCGGTGGAGTAAGGACAGGGCGTTGATGTACTCCAGCTCCGTGTAGCGAACACCCTGGTCCACCACCAGATTCAGCAGCTCGTCTGCAGTGTTGTACAGCATCTCGTAGTACTGCCTGAAAGGAGAGACGTGAGTGAAGCGAGAGAGAAATAATGTCAGGAGGTTATGGATACAGAAAATGAGCACAGAAAAGGATATCAAAGGGGGAAGCAAGGGGGAGGGAGAAAGTTAATAACACTTTATATTGCTCTATGTATTATTCCAGTGCAGAATAAAAAGGAGCAACATCAACAAAGCGGAAACACAAAAGCCAAACTAACTGCTGTTGCTGTCAACCCCAATTTTCTTAAAAGGGACTTCAAGGACCTCACCCTGCCGCCAACGGGAGCATTGAAGGTGGAGGGAAAACATTCAGCGGCTACAGACTACAGAGACACTGAACTAATGAAACACTGTTGACAGAGCCGAACGCAGGAAAGAGGTGTGTGTAGAATTAATAGGTCTTTAACCAGAACCCGACGCCACAATGGGCCATTTGAAAAAGACCATGAAGTACATACTGATAGCAAAAGAGCACAAAGGGAGAGCGAGTGTTGCTGAATACCATGCACTCCCTACTGCTGACTAAAAGATACTATATTGTGAATATACTAGACTGAATATGGAGAGGTAGACCTCCTGTGTCTGTGGGCATAGGATGTAATACTCATTAGAATCAATGTACAGAGACAATAGACAGTATTTAGCCATACATATGGACTCTAGTAGGAGGGTTACATGCCATAAACACAATTTACACATCCATGTGCAGAAAGCATTGCTTGGCAAGAAACTGGAGGTAAGGTAATGAATGCACAGGCAAGTGTTGGGATGCAGGACAGACAGTTTTCTTTGCTCGGGGGCGAAACGGGTGAAATACCTTGGAGAGTGTGTGTCTGAGGGATCGTGTTGGCCAGGCAACTATCCTTAAAACACTCACAGGAAGAACAAACCGCGAGCACACACTAGAATAGATGTCCCCACCATCTGCCCCTGGCCATGGACAAATCCCATTCTCTAAAGATACACTTAATGGCACTCTTCCATAAAGTAGTTGTAGACAGTCAATGCAAGAGCACAAGAGGTGAGGGACATACGTGTCACGTATTATGACACGTGTTTAAAATTAGGGGGAAAATGGAATTTAGTTTATGCATTGGGCATTGATTTGCTTGATAAGCAGCTTTTCTGTGCGATACGAAAATCAATGAGGTGACTCTTGAAATTTGCTTGAGTTAGGCAATTCATTTTTGTCAATATAACATTGTTGTTGTTGTGGTAATTCAGTCAATGAATGCACATATTTTATGGAAATAGACAGAAACCAATGGAGGGCTGGAGAGAAAGAAAAAAATGTGAATGTGTAAAACACAGAGGCGTTAAGTGGCGCTATGATGTACATTAAATGTGATTTAAAGTAAACTGCTTAAAATGTGTAAAACTGCTGGTTTGATATTTCTTCCGCCTTTAACTTTTGTGCGAGACTGTGGTCCTTCTTACAGAGTGCTAAATGGCTGCGTAAATGTGACCTGGCAGCAGGGACGTGCATGTCCTGTTCAAACAGAGGAGACACGTGAGGTGAGGCAGCGACGAGCTGTGCCTCACCTCAGACTGTGAATCCCTCACTAACTGGGTTGAGCGCATGTCTTTTGATTTCTCATTGTTTGTCACCACTATAATATTTGTAGACACTTTTATTATATGTCCTTTCTTTCCATATAATAGATAATGTATTTCACGTCTGTGTAGAACATATTTAGTGTTGCTGATCTGACATTAAACCGCAGTGAAAAAGCACAGAGAGGCAAACACTACTCTGCCTCAAAGAAGTGGGCGTGCGAGAGCCCACGGGTCGGGTTTATGCTTGTTCTGTCGTTGCTCTTCTTCTACACTTTTCTTCTTCTTATATTTTGCTTTGACCACAAGAATGTAAGATTATATATCCAAGCTTAAAAATGTCTCAAAAAACAGGGAAATATGACCAAATCAACATCAATTCATCGTCGGACAGGTAAAGTAACCTTTTATGTGTTTGTTGTTCTCTTTATACATCCTGGTTGTTACGCAGATTATCGCGGAATCTCACGATTTTCGCGGGTGGCACCCGCGAGCGCTCCGCTTCTGAAATGCTCCCGGTGGAATCAAATATGTACCTTACCTATGTGTGTGTAAATAATGCTGATATGAAAAACAACCAGTAGTCAATGTGCAAGCTGCCAATTGAATGGTGATTTAAGCTTCTCTATTGAGTTCATATATTTGTAAATCTGACTTATGTAGTGTCAGTGCCTCACCAGCCACTAACCTCACCGCACCTCACTGCCTAGCAGTAATATTACAGGTCAAATATATTATCTCGCAATTTTTTTATTCGCATAACTACAATGGTTGCGTGTCGGGCTTTGAGTGCTGCCAAAACTTGGTGACCTAGACTCAAAACTGCACCTGAACGCATCCCGAGTAGACACACGGCCGGAGGACTGAAGCTGCCGGTCTGCTAACATGCCGCTCACGTTACCCCTCCTGTGTAGACATGGAAATACGGCTCCCCGTGTAACAAGACAAGCATATGCATTGTAATGAGCTGCCTCCGTGTGACAGTGAATACTCTCTGAGACAGTTTTGGGAAAAAGAAGTTTCCTCTGCCGGCATTAACTGGCCACCTTGGCCAAGGGCAGATGCCGGTCGCTCAGCAGCAGCGGCTCCGGCTGCTTTGCTCCTCTGTTAACAGATAAGTGCAGCTCTGACATTGCTAGGCTGATGAAAGGGCCTTGGAGGTGTTGTGGAAAATGTTAAGTCCACCTGTTTCCAAATCTGTCTTTGTGTGACAGTAGAGAAAACAAGTGATTTATAATTATGTCCAGCAAAGCACCTGGAGGAGGAGGGTTAAGCTCTCAGTTGTACCGGTGGAAGATGAAAGTAAATGGATTCAGTTCTTCAGTGATTTTCTGATATGGCGCAGTAAAAAGACACTTTGGTGAGAAAGGATTCTTTATCTCGTTTGTTTAGCTCCATCACCCATCCAAGAACGATTCCCTCCTTGAGATGATCATTTTGGATGCTAACAAGGCCTTAATGAGCACTCGGGGAGCTGCTGTTCCATGGTGTTTCATGTGCTGTCATTTTGATTCAACAGCAGGAAAAGACCGGGAAAAAGTAACGGAGGGGCACAATGGATGAGATGGAGATGGAGAGATACAAATAGAGGGTAAAAAAGAGTGATGACTGAAGAGATGAGTGAGGAATAGAGGTGCAGAATATCTGTTTTTTGGCCTTCCCCTGACAAGTAATGCCCTTGGTCATCGAAGCATTTGCATTCTGTCTCATTCGCCATCCTGCTCTCAATTTTCTCTCCAAGGTCTCGTTCATTTTTCCATCCTTGAGCTCATTTCATGAATACGCTTGTCAATATTGATGAGGGTCACAATGGTTTACTCCTTAACCGGGGGGCAAGACAGAAGACAGAGCGGGATGAAGACGGATCCCACATGTGGTTTTATGTCATTATGAAACGTGTTGTGTTTCTGTGTAAATGTCTAAATGCTGCTGCCGCTGAATGTGCCTCTGCTTTGTATCCGTTGGTTCATGCAAAGTATGTGTTTTGAGTGTTGCCGCATTTACCTCACACAGGAAAACACCAGTTCAAAAGCAAAAAGGCCACAGCAATCGTATTTTTTAAAACACATAACAGAGACGAATAGACATTGTTGGAGCTATTTATTTGATATTAGTATTTTGTTTAATTAAGTAGTATTGTTTAATTATGCTAGATGTTTGCTTATTTAGATTGATTAGATTAGATTTTGTTTATCTATATTATGTTTATTGTTTAAGTACTTAGTTTTGGGTTTTTAGTTTGTTAGTTCTTTGGGTAAACACTGTGGGCACCTTTGGCTATATATAGGAGTAGGTAGATAGGACCAGCATGCATCGGGGTGGGCCTATAGTATTTTACCAGCACAGCACAGGAGAGACAGCGTGAGACAGGAGTTTCTTTGTTCTTTTTGTTTGTTTGCTTGTTTTGTTTGATTTACCAAATAAATAAGAAAATCAGAAGCCTGCATGGACAATCTACTCTTTCCTGCCTGCGTAAATTACCAACCACGGTGCATCAGTGGCGTTTGATTATTATTTGTTTTATACGACAAAGGGCCACTACAGACATATTTCTTTTGTTGTGGGAGGAAGGCTACCTTCAGTCAAACATCCATCCTTGGCTCTCAATGGGAAGCAGCTGAGTAGAGGAAAGAGACTGACTTGATTTTGAACAGAGCATTAAGAGCATTGTCTGTCTATGTGTGTGTGAGCCCTGTGATAGATTGACGATCTGTCCGCGGTGCATCCGCCTGTCGTCCGGTGTGAGCTGAGTCAGGGTGTGAATGAACAAATGATGATGGATGCACATTTAAAACCCCCCAAAAAAGTAACTGTTTCCGGTACAAATGATCTCCAAGTTGTTGTTGCAGAGTTTGTATTGGCTGACTGACTGACAAGTCTGTAGACTCAGCTCCCCATTTCAATTAAGAAAACCCTTCTGGTAAGTTATGCACACAGTGAGAAATTAACAACAACCTGCCGAAAAGTGAAATCACGACTGTGAGCACTTAGACGAGCACCCGATTCTGTTCACCCGGACGTTTTTCTAAAGTCTGCAAAATAATCTTCACAAATAAACACCGCTGTTATGACTTTTGAAGCATGAATGCAATCAGCAGAAATAAAAAAAGCTTCCTACACCAGCGTCACATGACGAGACAACACAACGAGGCTGTGAAGGCAGACTGGTCGGCATGAGGCCGGTTAGCAAACCGCCTTTTAAAAGACACGTAGAAGCTTAAGAATCCACGAGAGGGGTATTAACTAACTGATTTCATGTTGTAGATATTGAATATTGAATCTTATTAGCGTGTGTTAACCACAGACTTTAATTCAGGCATTTAAGCAAAAAAACCCCCAAAAAACACTGACTTCGAGACGAGGAAACCGGAAGTGCAAATCCTATAGCTCTATTGGTCTAATAAAATAGTAAAAATAACTGGAAAGCTCTGGACTCTATCTGGTGATGCAGCAGCAGCTGCCAAATGAAAGTAAAAAATACCTCGTCAGGGCCATAAAACAGGGCTTAACAACAGTATAATAGCAACTATAGCTCATCTGGCATGCATTCAGGACAAATCCCACACAGGATTTGTTAAAAGCCACTGATGCTCATTTATAACTGAGGATGGGGCACTAAATCCACTGTGTTGTCCTTTCTGTAGCATCTAATAACAAAACACAAAGCTGTATCTACAGGAAGACAGTGTGTGTGTGAGTGTGTGTGTGTGTGTGTGTGTGTGTCTGAGACGTGATGACAGCTGGCAATCTGGCCTTAGAGAGGTTCAGAAAGAGAACGTGTAAGGTGTGTGTGTGTCTGTGTGTGTGTGTGTGTGTGTGTGTGTGTGTCTATAAGTGTGTTGAAGTGAAGCATGCTAGTGTGTGCTGAAAACACTTTCAAACAGTTCATTACCCAAGCAGTTGGAAAGCCATTTGCCAAACAGGGTAAGGGCTGTTAATAAGATTAAAATCTCTCAGCACCCCACCATCAAGAAAGAAGCCCCTGGTGAAACACACGCACACACACACTAACACACAAACACACACTTCTTTTTTCCCCCGTTAAAGATACAGCTAGTTAATGAAACCAGAACCCTTTTTGTTGATTGCCTCTTTCCTTAAAGTCTCTATTTATCTCCACCTGCCTCCACCAGAAGTCTATAAGAGCACTGCGTTAGTAACCAGCAGGCGTGTGTGTACGCGTCTACATGCCTCTATGGTGCACTTTCTATTATATTTTAATTAGCCCTCCCTTTCCTTGTATACAAAGAATATTAAGTAAATTTATGGTGTGTGGATGTAGCATAGGAGAGACAGATATGTATGAGGTACACGGCACAAAGAAGACAAAGAAAAGCAAAGGGAAAAGACAGGAATCAGCACAATTCATTCCCCCTCATTGTCAGCACGTATAACATTAAGATCATTACAGGCTGCCTCTGTCAGCGTGTTTGGAACAACACGTTAGTTAGTGGAGGAGAGATGAGGTGAGGAGAGAAGAGGAGGAGGAGGAGGAGGAATGAGAGGCTGTGGGTAAACCTCTACGTTAGCTGGAACCAAGACTTGTTGCTGCAATAACAGATACCGGGATTTAGAATCGCTTCCTCTCTTTTGGTATGAATTCAAAATAAAATATCTGGTAATGAGAAAAGGTTTGCTCACAGACTTGAGCTTCATCTGCAAAGACCAGTCCCATCATGCTTATGCACAGCAAACACACACACACACACACACACACACACACACACACACACACACACACACACACACACACACACACACACACACACACACACACACACGCACACAAAACAGAAGCAAAGGAAGAGGAGTTGCTGGAAGAAGAAGGGAGCAGAGACGAAAACAATTCAGCAGAGGTGTTGGATGGTAGCAGAGAAAAGGAAAGATGAAGAGAAAGGGACCGAGAGAGGAGGAAGAGAGAGATAAAGAGAGAGACACAAGGTGACAGGAAGGGAGACAGAAGCTGAGCGAAGTGACAGTGTACTGAAGCCAGGCCTAAACACAAACAGTTTTATCTGTTGACACCCACTACCTTCTGACACGGCCGTCAACTGTACTTATTACCACATTCTCTGTAGACACACCAGCCTGTCACCTCGACACACACACACACACACACACACACACACACACACACACACACACACACACACACACACAAAACCATAAGACTTTTGCCGGTGCGCACACAACGGAGCTGAGGGAGTACACTTCGGGACAATACGTAGTATACAAGGTTCTTGTACAATTCACACATGTGCACCCGCACACCGTGGTGATTTCCAGCAGCAGACAGGTGGTTGCGATGGTCTGAACCCTGGGGCATCTCTGCAGTGAGCCTGTCAGACCGGTGTTTAGCCTAGCTGTGGGCTAAGGGGCTCGTGAGTTAGCTAAGGATGTTATGACAGCCCGGCATCCTGCCTACACAGGTCAGCGGGCAGCTCAGAGCTCCACCGCGTGTGTTAGTGAGTGTGTGTGTGTGTGTGTGTGTGTGTGTGTGTGTGTTACGAGTTTGTTATGTGTCCTGAAAAACCCTAAATGCTGCTGCACCAGAAGGAGAATATATTTACACAGACAAACAGGTACACATTTATTTACATTTACTTTTGATGTATGACGCACGCATGCACGCACACACGCACAGTTGTGTCTGCCTCCTGTGCTTTCGGCAAGTTTTGTTTACATGGTGTGCTGCAGTAAAATAAATATGTATTATAATAGAATGGTAATTTGAGGCTGAATCCATGTGTGTGTTTCAATGCAGTCACACAATGATCCAGTGTAGACTCATGACAGTGAATCATTCCCTGAGCTCACCTGATCTGAAACCATCAGAGACGCGTGCAGACCGGATGACAAAAACAAAACAAAAGCTGACATTAAACGTTAAAACGACTGACGTTTTTTAAGGTCACTCGTTAAACCAAGCAAACAATATATGTGCTTTAGATTTCAAATCTCAGCGACAGCTAATTATTTTAGGCTGGAGTGGATTGTTGCCAGGCAACACTAAGTTTTTGAAAGTTCTGTTGTGCTTTCTTTGGAACAACACTCACCAACATCACCTTTATCTCATCGATGCTTCTGTCAAGAAACTAGAAATCAGAGCGAGAGAGAGGTGAACACATAGGACAATGAGAGGAGATCAATGGAGTGAGACACACACACACACACACACACACACACACACACACACACACACACACACACACACACACACACACACACACACACACACAGATGTGACATTGCAGTGACACACAGTTCTGCCGTACAGGACTGAGCCCCTGAACTGTTTCTGAGCAGATGGTCTGTGTTCGTCCACTTGTGTGTTTATGTGACTTTGACCCACAGGCTGATATCGCTGGCATACTTCTGACTGAGAGACAAGAGACCGCTATAGGACCTTCCCATACAGACACGCATGCTCACACACTCATCATACATGTGAGTTTTAACACCCTGACAGCAACAACAACCGTAACAATTGAGATACTGTAGGTTTGCACAGTATAATACTGTATAAAAATGAAATCAGCCACAAGGTGGCACTATTTCCCCATCCTTCTTCACATTCTATGAGGGAGAGAGAGGGAGAGAAGTGTGTGTCTTCATGAGTTCTGCAGTGCTGGTTACCGGGCGTCTCCTTAGTTTAAACTCAGATCAATGGTTTTTACTGTGCCCTTGTCCAGGTCTCTCTCATCTCTCCCTCTCCCGTAGAAACACACAGATGCAGCAAAAAAGCTAGAACATACTCACAGGAACATAGAAGTACACGAGTACACAGGCAAACATCTGCAGCCTTCCTCAAAAGCAGGCTTCCTGCTGCGAACCCTTCCTTTTCTTATTTCATTCTTGTTTCTCTGGAGGTGGTAAAAAATAAAAAAAGAACTGAATATTCTGCTTTTAGTCCCTTATCCTCTCCCTTCACTGCTCATTCTGGTCGGCCAATGTTAGTTTTCTCAGCATCTTAACAAGAAAACGGTTAGAGGTGTTCAAGTGTACAGTATGTGAGTATGCAACTTAAAACACTCATTTCCTGGAGTCTATCTTTCAATATCTATGACGTATAGAGGAGTTAGTTGTAAAAAGGAACCATATAAAGATGACTTTTTGGGAAGCCACAAATGCATAATTTCATCTTTGTCATATTTTCTTACACAGGCCGTATGGTCACTTCCAATCACAGGTGTGAGCCACGGAGCGCGCCTTATGAATATTCATGTCCTAAACATAAATATGGTGATTTCAAGATGCTGATTGGCTTGGCTGAGAGTCTGTGCATGGGTGAAAGCAAGGGATACGTTCCGTGTGTGTGTGTGTGTGTGTGTGTGTGTGTGTGTGTGTGTGTGTGTGTGTGTGTGTGTGTGTGTGTGTGTGTGTGTGTGTCTTGGAGCCGGAGGCCGGCCAATCCAAAAAGCCATGAATCTGTAAACAATGCGCTCTGCAATTCCCAATCAACACCTCCACACCACCCACGCCTCGCAATCAGAGAGTGGGAGAGAGAGAGAGAGGACAGACAGAGAAGCCATCACGGGCATTTCTCCATAATCAAAGTTGACAGAGGGTAGAAATGATGTACTAACCAATGGTCCTCCACATCCAGTACAGTTCAGGACATTTCAGTTCACTGCTTTGTGTTCTTTTCTTCCTGGAGGGAAACTTGGCTTACAATACCGGCATATCACAAACAATAGCACCGTCCAAACAGAGAGCACCTATCCACTCAAACACATGACAGTCATAAGGACTCCAAGAGCCGTGAAAAGAAGATAATTAACCGCACAGCGCAGCAGGCCAACGCGTTTTACAACAAATATTAGATGTGGTAGTCAGCAGTTAGTTGAGATGCTGCCTGAAAAACAACTCACGTAGAAGGAACACAAATTAAGAAAGAAGACTGTTAAAATAACCTGAACGTTGGCTTTCAGCAGGTCTTCACAGCAAAGCCTTCATCAGATCATGGAAGAAGCATGTCAGAGTCTTAACTTTATGTTTTTAGAAACACTTTAAAGTTGATCTATTTCTAAAACAGAGCATGTGTTCTACGTCTTTTGCTTCTTTTGAGGAACAGAAAAGAAAGAGACTGATACCCAGCAGAAAACAGTGATAATATTTGAAAATCAGACTGATAAAAGTTTTCATCTGTTCTTCTCCTCAAATACTCTTTCCATATTTCAACTTCCTCCTTTTCTTCCCTTTCCCTCTATCTGCGTCTCTCTCACTGTCATCTCTCTCTCTGCTATTTTCTATCCACGCCGTCTTCCCCAACTCCTTTCTGCGCCTTCTTCTATGAAAGACATCTTTTCTATAACTTCCTTTCACTTAGTTTTTCAATTCCTCCTCCCCAAGCCCTCTTTTCTTACTCCATCTTTTCCATCACACAGTCTCTCTTCTGTCAAGGACACAAGCTTCTGAAAGAGGAAGAAAAAAAAAACAAGATGTGAATACTTTGAATCAGCCGACTCTGTATGTCTCCTGCTCCCTCCCTCCTTCTATTACACAAAGATATCTGAACACTGATTCCCCCCATGCCTGTCAGGGCTGGACATCACTGTGCAACAGCAGGTAGACTCACTAAATATAAATGTATGAATACAAAATAAACACCAACAACCGCGCGCATGCGCGCACGCACACACACACGCACACGCACACACACACACACACGCACAGTTTGCTTGACAATCTGTCTGACCATCTGCCTGCCTTGTGCATTGATATAGTTGCTGTCTGAACTTGAGGACGTTGTGTGTGTGTGTGTGTGTGTATTAGAGTAGGACCAATACTTCACTACATTTTAACTCATCACCAGTCAGTGCGTATTGTCTATTTCTGATTTGATGACTTCATAAAACAGCTAATTTGATTTTATATTTGATGTATATATTATCATTTTATCATCATCAGTAATGGTAGAACAGATTCCAGCACACTAATATGTGATGATATTATTATTTATAAGGTTATTATCGTCTTGTCCTGTAATATCAGAGGCTTTATCACCATGACAACAGCATAAAAGCAAAGTAAAAACAGCGAGCACTTATGAAGTGTTGGCAAGAGCATGACAATTTAGAGACACTGACTACACAAGATGTCTTCTGCCAGCTACTCCAGTACAAGGTTATGAGCCCTTCCAAACCCATCCTGCTGGAGACTAAGTGCAGACACAAGTCGAGCCGTTCTGGTTGAAGGGTTTTCAGAAACTACAATTACTGCCTCACAGTTGTATGCCTCCACCAACCAGTCACGTTGCAGTTTATATCCACATCTGTCCCATCAGACATTAAGGAATTGACATAATTAGCATATCAATTATAGAGCTAGGGCCAAAAATGCGTTTGTGTGCCGAATTTGAAGAAGTTCCCTCCATGCGTTCTGCCGGTGCGGAGGATCAATAATTGCTCCAGGTGAACTGCGCTGTGGCTAACCCTGTCTCTTACCTGGCGAAGTCGAGGTCAGCCTCCCTGGACATGGTGATGTTGGTGAGGTTCTGTTGGAGGACAAAGATGTTCCTGCACATCTTCTTGATGCCAGACTCGCTGATCCTCTTGAAGTACTGGGCCCCATTGATCAGAATACAGGAGATCAGATGACCCAGACCTAGAGAGAGGTAAGAAGAGAAAGAGGACAGTTATTGTCAGCTCAGCACAGAGACGACTCAAAGAAGAGAAGGGCATAAAAGGGGAAGCAAAAGGGAATAGAGAAGAGAGGAATCTTCTGTCCACCCTCTTTTCACATTGGACAACCACATGACACATATAGACTTCTGCTTTTGACAACATTTCTAATACTTCAGCCCAGGTCTGTGCTTACCTTCAAAGATGTACTGGAACTTGTGCTGCTGCAGGCCGGCCCCCATGGCCTCCTCTATGGCCGAGATGTCCTTGTTCAGTTTCACCACCAGCGGGTCGTAGTCCATGCTCTCCACATTAGCCACGATGGCATAGTTGCCTTGCTTAGTCAGGGGGATCAGGTAATGGAAACAATGCACCCTGGATGGAGACGTGGTCGGGTGAAGAAGTTGAGAAGGAGAAAGTGGAAAATTAGATGTCTGACTTTGTCCTCTTACCCTCTACATTTCAGATTCTGCTATAATGACCCAAAAAGTGCCCCGTAAATTCTGTGGCAGTTCACTGTTGATATGTTTGAATCAACTTTGACCTTTGTTGAGTTAGAAAATATTACAGGAATGAGGAGAAAAGGTCAGAAAAGAGTTTAATACACTGTAAAGAGGTGAGAATGTATGAGGTGTATTTTTCCTTAGAATATGTCCTCAGAGTTTAAAATAGTTATAGTATATATATTTATATATATCTAATCTAACACCTCTAATTTAAAAGAAATAATTTTGTCTCATAATGTATCCACTTATTCACCAACCGCTACATCACTGCTGGATACTATTCAGCCAAGACATCTGCCTGGTTAGTGACTGGTTAAAGGCAATCTGAAGAGCACAGCGCCACATTAAATGAAACATTAAATTAATGTTTTATAACAGTTTGAGGTATAAAAACATACTTAAACATGAATTAAATGTAAAGCCTACAGCTAATAAAAGTCTTGTATTGAAATATAACAACCTGTTAGGGTCCTTCACATTTGTTAACATTAATAGAGTGTATGCCAGAGAAGCTCATCTTTACATTTAAAATACATTAACATTAAATACATTTCTTAATTAATTTGTTCTAGATTTCTTTTCAGGGAAAGTTGAATGAAGATGTGTAACAAACATGGCGTTGTGCAGTAAGCAGCTCCGGTGGAGAAAATGTGGCTTAAAAAACGTTTTTTCTATTTTCTATTAATGTTACAAGAGACATAATATCAGAAAATATAACTTCCAAGTAACGTTTTTATACTCTATTTACTTTTTGTTAACTGTGTAGCAAACCAGTCTTGGCTCTATATGAAAAAACAAACACATGATCTAGTGAAGAATAAAAAACACTATCTCGGGTTAATGTTAATGTCCATGTTAACATTTTATGCCCATGGTAACATTCATCTTTTATATTATTTGTAAGACTGTGGTAGTAGAGGGAGTGGATTTTAACACATCCTGCGCTACATCTTTCTGCCCTTCTAAACACCTCCATCAAGGTCGGAGGTCCTTTAGGTCCATAGAAGGCTCATTTCTGTCTCGACTTAAGGAGTCAATACTCTCATAATTCCATCACCAGCGTGCCCTGAGCAGAAAGGTATAAAATGATATGGGTGAATGTCTCTTCCCCCAAAGGCAAAGACAACAACTACACCACATTTTCAAAGCGTCCATCTCACTTCCCTCTCTCTCTCCATTCAATCATTTCTTCCACTTAGATGCTGTATCTCCCTTCTTTAACCCCCACCATCGCTTTAACCTCCACACTCATCTCCTCCTCCCTCCCCTCTCGCTCTCTTCCTCATGGCTTCATTTAACTGGTACCACTATCAGGGGAAATTCGCTAGATGGGGAGAGTCAATGGAGTGTAGCATATAGCTAGACATCAGCCTCGGGGAGGGTTTTCTACTGAAATCATAAACAATATTGCATAAGCTATACAATAGTCTTCGGGGAGATGGTGGTACATGGAGGGATGGAAGGAAGAGGAGAGGGATGATGGAGGACTATTAGTGGGTGTGGGGGAGAGAGTATATGGTGTGGTAAATTAACTTGGTTATTGACATTCACACAAACACATATTCAAGAGGATAAAGTATAAACTGAACTCCTGAACTTCTGCATTTATGGTGCCACTAATCATTCGTGTCCATAACATTTAATGAAACACCCTCTAAGCTTGCGCAGTGTGATCGTGGCAACTGGGCGGTAAATGATTTAAAGTCACAGCGTCACAATCTGTGTTTCGTTCAGCTGGGAAGCGACACGACGGAGAAATATGAATGCGCCCATTCCACATTTCTTGGGAAGAAGATGAAAGTGCAACACGCTGGCTGCTCGCATCATTTGACGCGTGTCAACTGAAGCACATACATGGTACACACGCCCAACGCATGATACAGACAGAGATGCTAATCAAGGTGCACCAGCCGGCATGTGGCAATCTGGGGGAGCAAATTAAATTGAAAATGCTGCTTTTCTGTTGAGTAAACACTCATCCACCCTTGAAAAAAAGACTGTGGCACATCTTAACTTGTAACTCATCAACACGTCAAGATGCCGCCGCTGTGCCGGGTTACATAGTAAAACAATGTGTGCAGGCTCAGCTGGAAAAATGTAACGTTCAGGTCAAGTCAACCCGACCTGCTTTGAGCACTATATAGAGATTATAACGGTGTAAACGCTATAAGAAACATGTTTTATAAATACATTCAAATGAATAAGACACTTGATTTAATAGCTTTACTCACATCATACTGACTGGGTTCACTTCCTTTTAAAACTTCAAAATTTAAAGTGTTTAAACAAATAAAAATAAGCTCTCCTGACTATTTATAGTCCGACAGTCACATTGCCGTTGGAGCATTCAGAACGGTTCTGCCGGAGAAACTGAGGCCATCTGTCACCTCGAAGGGTAACAAGGGCACGATAAGATGTATTAATACCACATAAACCCCCCCCACGTGTGTTTTCATTCCTGAAAAGTGAGTTTCTGCTGCGTACCTGACCTCCAGGTGCAACACCAGGAGACAGCGGTCTGCAATATCCTGGAACCCCCTTGACAGGTCACTCAGGGTCTGGAGAATCTGCTCTCTGCTCCGTTCGCTCTCACCGACCACCTGGCTGTCCACTGAGCATGGAGACACACCTGGTTGGACAGAAGAGACAGGAGGACAGAAGAGACAGGATGACAAACAATGACAACATTAAAGACCTAGGATGATGTTTACATGTCTGAATGCTGCTGAGGAGTGCTTAAGCAAGCTCCTGAAGCCCCTTTAGCTCCAGAGGTGTTACTCTATAGTTGACCCCCCACACACTGCTCCGTACTCCAAAGTGAAATTCAGACATGTCGTTTCATACCGACATGATCAGGTACTGACAATTACACCAGCTCATACAGTACACACACAAGAAAGCCATTAGCTTCACTTCCACTGAACATACACTTCCTCAGTCCTTCAGCATGTTATTGTACTTGCTGTAAAGAGAGAGAGAGAGAGAGAGAGAGAGAGAGAGAGAGAGAGAGAGACAGACAGACAGCGAGAGACAGACAGAGAGACAGAGACACAGACACACAGAGAGAGATAGACAGAGACAGAGAGAGAGACAGACAGACAGACAGAGACAGAGAGAGACAGACACAGAAAGAGAGAGACAGAGACACAGACACAGAGAGAGAGAGAGAGAGAGAGAGAGAGAGAGAGATAAAGAGACAGAGAGAGAGAGAGAGAGTATGATGAGTGTATATAAATTCAGCCCGGTGCAGATCAATGGCCATAAATTAGCAAGTAGTGGAAAGGGAGAGAAATTGGCCCCGTCAGTCATATGTAAGTCTATTTGGTCAATGAGGCGAGTGTGTGTGTGTGTGTGTGTGTGTGTGTGTGTGTGTGTGTGTGTGTGTGTGTGTGTGCGTGCGTGCGTGCGTGCGTGCGTGCGTGCGTGCGTGTGTGTGTACGAAGAGTGACTGTTGAGCAGGAGAATGCAGGGGTCCACGATCGATGTGCCGCAGTCAAAGCCAGCTCCCCAGTTACTCTTCCTGCCCTTCCGAAGGTCACACATGCACGCACACGTGCACACATGCACAGAGTAAAAACAGAGTGGCAGCAAGTTTAAACTAACGGCGACATAAGCTGTTCATTCGTCCTCCCTCTCTATGACTAATACCTTTGACTGATATTCAACAAAACTGATGGGATGTGAGATTACAGGTAATTCGATCTGAAGTTGTTGGTTTCACCGCTTGTACGTGGGTTACCTCACATATTGCACACCTATAGAGAGCCTGTAGCAGTAAGTGCTGCTGTGTGCTCATGTTTGCTCATGTCGGGTTGGACTGGCGAATATGTGCTGCTGTCCCCATTACAGTCACTCTAATTTAACCCCTGATAAGAGGGGAGACCACTGGCTTACTCAAACAGCAGTGAGGCTTGTGTCATGGCCGTCCAATCAACAAAGCAAACACACCTGTGAATGTGAGGTGACATCACTCTGACAGCTGCACTCATGGCCTGTGTGTTCAACATATACAGATAAAGGCTGTTTATTATTAAAGGTGTGCATGCAATGTGTGGGGCTGTGTATGTGCTATATGTACATGCTGTAAACTTAACTAATTAACTGTCTTCTTGAGTAAACCTCTAGATAGTGTGTGTGTGTGTGTGTGTGTGTGTGTGTGACAGAACACTGCTGTGCAGTCATTTGCAGCTGTTAAAGACAATGACTCTGGCTTAAATCTAACTTCAGATTTATACTAAAATTAGCATAACAAAAGTCTGATTGCTGACTGTAAGCACTAATCCCTTCAACACTTTTTTTTGGTAATATTATCGACAAATAAAAAACCCCCAAGGTAATTCAGTATATTATTTTCTGTCTCATTGTTTGCTCCATAAAAAAGTAAGTAAACCGTGAATTCTGAGCCTAAATTTCCTCTTTTTGATCAGATTCATTGTTTCCACAGTTGGAACCACCACCGTGAGTTCAGATAATTAGTGGATAGCACGGCAAAAATTTTAGGCTCATAATTAGTCTTTATTGTTCACATTAAACCAGTGTGAGAGCAAAACTAAGTTTGCCTTAACTCCTCAGACTCAAACAAAAAAAGTCAATCAACAGTCATGATGTCTTCACTGGTGACAGTCTCCAGCAACCTGAGAGCCAAGGATCAGATCTTGATGTTGGCAATATCAATGTTAATCCGGCTAAATGAGCCACGGGAACAACAAACAAGATCGGTCCTAACAGAAAGAATCCCCAGTGATTTCTCAAGGGAGCGGAGCATAATGACGTTAATAGACTTCATTTGATTATATTTAGCGGATGCTGTATATTCCCCCTTGTCATCTTATCAGATCATTAATAGATACAGAAAAGCAGCACTGAAACACAATACTGCCACTCAAACAGAAAGCCACAATTACAAGACAGCTGAGTAACCGGAACGCTGCATTGAATGATCTATGACTTTATTGAGGTCCACTGGCAGCAGTGGAATGATAACATCATCAACAACAAGTGTTTGGTGCAGCTGGCAGTGTCCTGGATGTTTATACAGATATGAAACTGTCATTTTGATATATACATATATAGTCTTACTTAAAGCACCTGACAAAAGGCCTGCGTATATTTGTCTGATAAAGACCATTTTGCCTTCTCTTTGCTTGTGTTGTTTGTGTACGAGAGAGAGAGAGAGAGAGAGAGAGAGAGAGAGAGAGAGAGTATTTCACTTGCTCTGCCTGCTGGAGTGTTTTCCCTCCAAAAGTGTGTGTGTGTGTGTGTGTGTGTGTGTGTGTGTGTGTGTGTGTGTGTGTGTGTGTGTGTGTGTGTGTGCACGCGCACACAGGCGAGTTTGTGAAAGTGACTCGAAGGCTTCTGCTTCCTCTCATGTGCATTACACTCACTCACTTTGGCAGCAGAAAGGGTAAAAGAAAAAGGCTTGCTGTGGCACACACTGCTGGAGGTCTCTCCGGGGGGGCGTTCGTGAAACACACATACACACACATGCCCAAAAACACATGTGCACAGACACACAGAAACGTAGACAAATGCTGATTCCTAACGCCCCCCAGCCTCAGTGCTTTGATGATGCGAGGGAGGCGTCGCAGCATGGGGGGCACCATTAGAGTCAGGGACAGACGGGCCAAAGGAGACGACTCATTGGTCCTGACTGACAACTTTCTTGCCCTCTTTTTTTCTTCTTCTTTCTCTGCTGATTAAATGTGAGGATATGTATGTGCGTGTCATGTATCTATTTATGCACTCATGTGTAGGTATGCACATATGTGGGCGCTGTGCTTATCCAATTATTTTCGAATCCCATCTAAGACAAAGTCTGCTGCTTGCCATCTGCAAGAAGATGAGGGTGGCAGACATTAAGGGAGACGATCAGTGATGGAGTTCACATTCTTACACACACACACACACACACACACACACACACACACACACACACACACACACACACACACACACACACACACACAGCATGCAGATGCATGCATACATACATACATACATACATACACGGACAATTCATATTAACACAAAGCTAATCTTGCACTCTTTGACGTGGGGGCCATTAAGGGGATAAACAATATATTAAGAGCACAACACAACAACGTCACTTGACATCGTCTGTGGCATTGACTAATACAGACGCTAACATTTGATACAAATCATGATCCGTTTAGTTTGAAAAAGCACAAAAAGGAGGAATGGAGAGAAAATGGAGATAGGCAGAGGACAGTATCCTGCAGTGGTGGAATGATGAATAAATGACTGAGTAAGAGAAAGGGGAATTATTAATTATGTTGCTGCCTCTGGTGGAGGATGAACACTTGCACACGGAGATCTCAACTTCTGTCCGGAGAGAAAGAGAGCGAGTGAGAGGGAAGAGAGAGACCGATATATTTGTAGATGTGAAGATCCCAAATTGCTTAATAGTGTCTTATAATTAGAGAGAATGCCAGACACATGCTAGTCTTTTTGGACAGAAACAGTAATAAAAACCCACATGGATAAAACAAAAGACGATATTTCATACAGAAAAAACAACACCGTCTTCTCCCACTGCAACTTGTCCCCCAGGCCTCGGCAGTGAATAAGAATGAGTTCTAAGTCAGCTAGCTAAAGGGAAAGACCTGCACTTACTATAGTCAAGGTTAAAAAAGTGTATTCCATAAGCCCTCCGCATGCAGCAGAGCAACCACTGAAGAGAGAAGGAACTTATTCCACAGGAACCCTGTAGCATGGACAGAAGGCCTGTTTCTATTTTATGATGGTCAGGCCTCCGACATGAACACACACACATTCGCACGCAAGAAAATTAAGTGTTGCTCGGCAGTTAAAGAGTCTGCAAAAAAAAAGAAAAGACTGTCAACTAAGACAGCTCCTCAAACTGTTGATCTCCTATCTGCTGGTCCATTTTCACTACACAAACATCCAGCAAGGCAACCAGACACACCGGCAAACATTATTAAAAATGTCTAAAATTCATATAAACACACACAGCAGTCAACGGCAAGAAAAATGGCTGTCATGCTGACATTGCCCCACAGGCGTCTGTGTGTGTGTGTGTGTGTGTGTGTGTGTGTGTGTGTGTGTGTGTGTGTGTGTGTGTGTGTGTGTGTGTGTTGTCGGGTAAATATTGTCAGAGTGGATTAGAAGTCCAGTCCTGCGACCAGATGGGTGATAAGACCCTTTCTGCAGCCACCTTCACGGCAAATCAGCATCAGTGGTCTGTCTGCATACATACACACACACACACACACACACACACACACACACACACACACACACACACACACACACGTTAACAATCTGACACTCACAGATATTCAGACACAAAACTGTACGTGCACACAAACTTAAATGTATTTTTTTATACTTCAGTGCATAACAATGTGTGTAACGACACGTCCAGAAGGATTCAATCACAGGAAGGTGACCAAACCAAACATCCACTGAGGAGATTACCCAGCCATGGACAGAATCCACCAGACCCACTCGAAGGGTAGTACTGGGGTGAGGAGGAGGCAGAAGGATGGAAGGAAGGAAGGAAGGTCGAAAAAGAAAAAATAAGAAAGAAAGGGAGGAAGAAAGAACTACCGAGACAGAAAAAAAAAAATACAAAGAAAGAATGAAGCAAGAAAGTCAGAAAGAGGAATGAAAGAAAGAAGAAAAAAAGAAAAGGGAGAGGAAAATGAGTTGTTCATACCTGACTGCTTCTGTAATATAAAATCCAATTTGGAGAGGCATAGACGTGAGGCGGGGGTGGGGGGGGTGGAGGATGAGATAAGGTGGGGTCCTTTTTCCCTGCCGTACCCTTGTCCCATCCTACACAGTGCACGCTTACATACACACACACACACACACACACACACACACACACACACACACACACACACACACACACACACATACCAACACACACGTAGTCCGTCATCAGCTCGGCAAACACTAAATAATGAACAATACGGAGGCTGTCCCAGCATGATAAGTGACTGCCCTATCCTTCCCATTAGTGCCACCCGCCAGAATTAATGATAATTATGTCACGTCCCTTGCCGTACTTTTATTGAATTCTTATCTATGAATAAACAAAGAAAGTGGGCCTCAGAGTGAGAGGGAAGGGAACAGTTTAAAAAGAGATAGCGGCAAAGTCGAGCCCAAATAAGAATATCTGAAAATTCTCATTTCATTATTTTATGCCTGAAAGAGAGCAAAACAGTGCGAGTTCAACGAGCAATCGAAGCTAGAGAGTTGTGACCATCGCAGATAATGCCTGGAGCCCTCTCTCTGTCCCTCCAGGAGAGGTGCATTATTATCCAGAGCTCTGCCAGAGGACCGAGATACACGGCCAAGTTCCTCCAGAGTACAATAACTACAGGGGTGAGTGAAAGAGCTGCATACAAAGAAACATCCACGTATGTTTTACTGTTCATGATTACCGTTACGGTGTTGATCCAGTGCTGTCTGAAGCATATGAATAACAAGGAAAAACTAAAAGGATGAAAACGCTTTAAATGCAAGGACTTAAATTACATTTGAGCCTTTTTCAAGAAAAACTGAATCTTCAAAAGCATCATCTTCAAGATTGATGAAATATCACCCGTCCAACTCTACAAATTCAGCTTGATGACATTCTTAAATATTTTAGAATGACATAAACAACACATTAAATAAACATGGCAGTAAATAGTCTGACATCTGTTTATGTTATACTGCACATTTATACCGCAAAAATAAGAGGCCGCTACTCCAAGTTACAGAACAAAACCAAACCTGGCCCTACTATAAGAGGGATCAATGCGAGTGTAACGCCTCGAATGCTGTGATATGATGTTGAAATACACGATGTGGACTTAAAGAATAATGTTACAAGATGTTAGAAGCTCTATCAGGAGATTAGCATGTTCTTAAAGTGATAGTGAGGATCAAAGCAGTACTGTTACATGATTAGTGATTAACAAGGTCTACATAGAGTCAACATGGATAGAAACACACACACACACACACACACACACACACACACACACACACACACACCTCATACCGATCAGTGATTAATGATACAAAAGTGATGAGTGAGCAGGGGATGTATGAAATGCTATGAAGTCCTAAATTAGAGTAGGCATTTATGCGCGCACACACGCGCGCGCGCGCGCGCACACACACACACACACACACACACACACACACACACACACACACACACACACACACACACACACACACACACACACACACACACACACACACACACACACACACACACACACACACACACACACACACACACACACACACACATTATCTTGGCTCTGCGTCTGCCTGTGTGTGTGTGTGTGTGTGTAAAGTGCTCTTTGACAACTCCAGTAGAGAAGGTAATGAGTGTGTGATAATAACACACTCAAACAAGAACTCAATGAGGCACAGGTAAGAAGCGTTGCTACAAAAGTGCTGCAGCTAAGGATGAGAAAACTTCCTAAACCCCCAACTGTGACCCTCCATAAACCATCCAGACAATGTGTTTTCTTTTTAATCTGCAGTGTATTCTGATCAATAACTGCTCAATGACCTGAGAGACGAGGAGCAACGTCTCCTGAAAAAATGTCCGAGATGTAAGATTGCTCTCCAGGTGTCTCCGGGGTTTAACCATCATACTCCCTGAAATTGTTGAAAACACACATATACTCAGTCTGTTCCTGAATAACCAAAAATTCAGGAACCAAAGTGGGGAAAAAACAAGAAACTGAGGATAGAAAATGGCAGGAAGGATAATCTAATTTCTTGTGCAATGCGACCATCTGCCAAGCAGAACTCATGTGCCGAAGACAATAATCAAGTTTACAGCAACAGATGTCTGTGTTGGCGTCAGTGTGCCGGGTGTAGGTGCAGAATTGACTGCATATGTAAATACTAGTGTCAAAAAATATCACGAAGTTCTTCCTAATTTTAGTTCATCAACTGAGTCACACCTTGAGATATATATCCAGTCAGAAGGAACAAGAGAATCCAGTTTGTTAGATGATGAAAATCAGCATACAGTCTGTCAATCACTGTACATATATCTGGTGATGTCACAGCGTCTTGCCTATATGCGTAGATATGACAGCTTCATTATGCAGAAGAAGTATGAGAACTCAAATGGGTTGGTTATTGCCAGGAGAACTAGGAGAGAAGGAAATGAGGTGAGAGGTGATGTTCTTCATTAATATTGATACCAAAATAAGTACCAGGTTTACCAGCCACAGTTGTAGTCGATGG
>NW_027176450.1:5807274-5892274 GCF_023349555.1 Cebidichthys violaceus
ACGAGAGGCTTGTACTTGCTTTTTAGTGTTGCCTGCCAGAACCGAGCAGGAAACACAGACAACCAGATAATCTATTCCAGAGTCAGCGTCTCGTTTGCTTAATAGTGGAAAAATAACATGGAGTCTGAATGATATCACTAATATGCCTGAATCTTAGACAAGTAAAATAAAAATGTAGAAGTCTAAGCTTTATTCTCCTTTTTTAACCTAAGTAATATTCAGGGCCGGTAGCTAGATGCCTAAGTGGCTGAAAAGACTGTAGGGGGCAGTAGTGACTGTAACTGATCATCAAAAATATGGAAAGACCCCTGAAGTGATAAAATGATATCCATATTAATAGCTCTTACTGTGTTTCAGTTTGCCCCCATCTCTGGCAAGCACACACACACACACACACACACACACACACACACACACACACACACACACACACACACACACACACACACACACACACACACACACACACACACACACACTCCACTGAGGGGAGTAATGATCCATAGCGGTGCCGTGCCCATGGAGTGCTAACCAAGGCCTCGTCTCTGCCAAGGGAGCACCCTTTACTGTCCATGCCTGACTCGCTGTCAGCCTGCCAGGGTAGGAAGAAGCACACAGACCCTGCAGGAGGGCTAGCTGTTATAGAGCAGCTCTGGCAGCAGCTCCCACCACATCTTAGTGTAGGCTGGTGGTTTTTCAAACCAGCTATTCTCACCCCGTGGGCGAGGGTAAGCAGAATCATTATTTTGGTCATTATGTCTGACAGTGCCATACATATTCACTGTACAGCCCAGTTTATTTCACTCCTTAATTTTGTCATGTAATGGGTTTTTTCTTCTAATTTAATTGGGAAGGTGGTCCTCGGAAATATTTCAACAATCAGCTTTAAGTTAAAAAAAAAAAGAGGGTTTTTTGCTTGTCTACTCCAGGGGGGTCAGATTACAGGGTCAGCACAGCTGAGGCTGACAGGGATTCAGGCTCTGGCTCTGGGAGACTCCTTCAGTCAGTATCAGTGAGTCCATGACAGTGCTACGGTTTTATGATCTAAATGACTTTGTAATAATTAAACAATTTGGATAAATCAAACTGGATTGATTTAGTGCATACATAGCAACACTCCTTTTGGGAAGACAGTAAGAAAAAACATCAAGTACTGAATTAAATAGAATATATAAGAATAAGGTAAATGGGGAATATCCAAACAACATTTAAATCCTGTTCCATCAGATAATAATAAAAACACATATTATAAAGTGTCATCCAGGATGTGCTTCATATTGTAGCCTTAATCCAGCTGCTATAGCATCAAATATATGACATTCATTATACAAAATGACAGAAATATGAGAAATTCAACATTATGGGATACAGAATGTGCTAATATGTTAATGTATGGTCAGAATTACAATAGTGGCCCTCCCCTCTGGTCGCCTCGACTTTGAGACATAGAGCTCAATAGCGGGCCGAGCCAGTGAATGGAGAAGAGTAAACAATGGATGCCCGATCCATTACTCCCGCTCTAACAAATGCTCCAGCTCAGCTCCCTTGTCTAATTCTACTCATTTAACACAGCCATTTGTCTTAGGCAGCAGAAATCATTAAAAAGTAATCAAGGGACAGATTGAGAAAAAGGGAGGGCTGAGAGAGAGAGAGAGAGAGAGAGAGAGAGAGAGAGAGAGAGAGAGAAAGAGACACAGAGAGAAAGAGACAGAGAGAAAGAGAGACAGAGAGAGAGACAGAGAGAAAGAGAGACAGAGAGAAGGAGACAGAGAGCGAGAGAGAGAGCGACAGAGAGAAAGAGACAGAGAGACAGAGAGAAAGAGAGACAGAGAGAGAGACAGAGAGAGAGAGAGAGAGAAAGAGCGAGAGAGCGAGAGAGGTATAGAGAGCATCTTCAGCTACGTCTCCTCCATCTTTCTTGACCGTTACAGAGGAGACAACATCCACTGTGGAGGCTTCTCCGTCTATCTTACCCCCCCCCCAAAAGGTCAACATACTGCACCATCATGTGAGAAACACCCACAATTCTCCTGTAACTCCACTTCACAGTATTGCATTATCCCTCAAACTGAGCTTGGTTGCACTTTGCCTCCACTCTGTTACATCATTAATAGGAAAAGCACGGTCATCAAGGGGAATTAGACTCGCGTCAGGCAAATGGATCTCAAAATGTGCGAGCGGTAAACTGCAGTTGTTAAAAGAGTTAAAATGACGGTCATGGCCGTAGTGGTTTAATGACAGCAATAAGACAGGCCTTGCACTCAGAGCGGCGCCTCAGCGGAAAAAGCCGTTAATGCACGGTCATCACTGCTGCAGCCACGCCGAGCTGCTGCTAAAAGTAGTTATTTCTTTTGACGGAGTGAGTAAAAAGCAGGGAACGAAATTAATACAGTTAGCAGGGATGTACTCTTCTGTGTGGCTGTGTTTTGTTACCAACTGTAGAAAAGGAGGAGAAACGGAGAGGAAGTGCATTTTATTTACTCAGGCTCACTTGGACTATCTAAGTGCACGTTGTGCGTGAATGGCAGTTTGTTTAAAAAGGTTTCTGTGATGAAGCGGTAGAAGAGGAGGGGAGGACCTGAGGGCCTCAGCCTCAGGTTTCACTCGGAAACGGATCACAGACTTTCACTATTAAAATAGCAGGGGGGCCCCTCAAGGTCCTGCAGGGTTCAGAGTGTTTAACCCTTCGTGCTCTTTGCCATTTCACTCTCAGCCTGACCCCGAACCGCTGACTCGTGTAATGCTGATCCCGTGCCATTCACATGTCCGACTGTCGGGTTGCCAAAATAATACATACTCAGCAGTGCGTACACACAACTGCACACACAAACACGAACCAGAACACATGCAACGATACCACCCCGCCCCCCCCCCCTCCCTTTCTCCCACGCACAGGCTGTCCCTCTTCTGGGTAAAAGGGAGGAGCAGGGCATGAGCGGGACATCGTCGTGACAGATCATTCATCAACGTCACAGTCGAGAAACACTCCGAAGACTCCCCCGACGCACACCGGATGGCCCTCCACACTCGTGCCTGCTCGACCACCACACATGCTTCTTTGTGTGTGTGTGTGGGTTTGTATTCAAGTTTGTTTGAACTCTGACAACAAGGCAGCGTGTATACTGAAGTGTGTATAATGTCAAAAAAAAAAGAAAACGTTGCAAAACATGGCTCGGAACCCTTATAGGATTTCATTCAGTAAGCCCGTGGCTGTCATTTAAAGTACAATTTGAGTTAGTCTACAAAACTTTACTGTCTTATGTGTCTTTTAATTAACACTCAACGTACTGCTAAGTCTATATTTGTACACACATTTACTCTCACACACACACACACACACACACACACACACACACACACACACACACACACACACACACACACACCTAGGTTCCTCCTACAGTTTATGACCTGGACGTCACCAATCAGGAGCTGTCACCTCTAATCAAGTACAAGCAGTCAACCCTCTGATGGACCGCAGTATATATTATAACCAACACATGTATTTGCACATCATTTTCATCAGTTTTGGGGTAAAACCTTTATGTTACGCAAACTGAATCCTAGAAGTCAACGTGGCTGGCTATGATTAAATAATCTACTTGGGACAAACGTATGTATTTAACTTTTGATGCTCAAAGTATGGCATTAAAACGTTTCACTACAAAGTCAAGAGACGTAGCTTCTCGGTAGACATAATTGAGCTATTATGAGAAAGCATATTCTTTTCCACCTCCGCCATCATCACTTCTAATGCAAAGCTTAATGCAGTGTTTGTAAGTGTTCTAATTGAGAGATGAGGAGCAATATCACACCTGGCTGATTACAGATGGGCTTCCATATTACACACACACACACACACACACACACACACACACACACACACACACACACACACACACACACACACACACACACACACACACACACACACACACACACTATTTAAACCCACACAAAAACACAAATGCAGGGTGAGATATGGAGCTTCTGCATATGCTAACCCTGGGAATCACCCAATAGTTCAGATGTGATTCCACACAGTAACCCAAAGGTCTATTTATCAAACACTGCTTGCTGTTTTTCTTCTGGTGGGTGTGAGATGTAGTTGCCATTTTATACATTTAATCAAATACTCTGAATTATTAATCACAAGATCAAAGTTAGGCCATCACTGGTATGTGTGAGTGAAGAAATCATAATGCTGTTTAATGTGTTCTGTGGGGGGGGGGGGGGGGGGGGGGTATGTTCCTCTCTGTGCCGATTAAGACCTTATGGAGCCATTGTATTGGTGCGCGCGCACACACACACACACACACACACACACACACACACACACACACACACACACACACACACACACAACGTGTGCGCTCACAGCAACAAAAAGATTGTTATTTGCAAATTCAGAACATTAACTCGCTTCTAAAAAAATTCAAGCTGTAACTTTTATCAGGCGCCCACAGCCAAGACCTTCCTTCAAACCAAAGGGCATGTTTGTGGTAGAGCTGACATTTCAACTCCTCTCTCTCTAACTCACTCACTCCAAAGGCAAAGATTATGTCTCCTTACAAACCGAGACTGTCAGCGGCAGCGCTACACGGTGTGAACCTGTACTACCGCAGGCTGCAGTTGGTGTTTTTTTTTTTTTTTTTCCTCACTCAATTAAATGCTTTCTCTTCTACCACACACACACACACACACACACACACACACACACACACACACACACACACACACACACACACATTGCATAAAATATATATCCGGCGTATGGATATAAAAAGCATCAACAAAGCACAGCTGTGTCACATTTGTGAGAGAGGAACATTTCCGTGGCAGTGGCAGGTTTGCGGCCCGGGGCAGCTGGGTGAGAGCCTCGGGAGAGTCTGTGTTTGGTGTGAGATAACCGGGCGGAGGAGGGTGGCGGGGATTGTTACACCTTGAGCGGTGAGAAGAAGGCAGAAGAAGAAGAAAAAAGGCTTTTGAGGTGAGCTAGACTCCAAAAATTTGCTAATAATATCTAATATAATTGTCTATTTAGTAGAAGAGAAAGTGACTTCTTCTACATTTGAGAGCAATTTATATATTGTAGTGCAACATACAGTGTATTCCAGTGCTAGATTTGCTCTTGTTAACTTCCTACAGATGTAAGTATAAATCTGTATATTTAAAAACATTTGAAACCGAAAAAAACTACTGGTCAATAAACACGAATCAATAAATGACTCAATTATATAACCGTCTCATTAACTGAGTAAGAATGGAGACAGAGAAGCTAGCACAAGATGAAGAGTTTATCTAACTCTAATTCAACTAATAAACATTTCTAATGTGATGGGACATAATATGGCAATTGGTATGACTGAAATAGCCTCTGATTTTTTGTATATTTAAAAATAAACACTGGCGACAATTTAAAATTGAAATTAGAAATTCACATTTGTAGGAAAAAGTTAAACTTCTAAAAAAGTGTTTCTGTGCACTTCATGTGCCATTGTAACTTTAAGACGCTCCTTTAAAAGAGCATGTATGCTCAGCTAATCTGCCCGTCAATAATAAAGTTAGAATAATAATAATTACTCATATGTAAAGAGCTGGAGGGTTATGATAAGGATATGAGGACAGAAGAACAAAGAGTGCAATCAATGAACGCGTATTTGTTCATCCTACCTTCTCTTTTTTAACCTTTTAACAACATTCAGAGCGGATCTGACCAGTTTGAGATCCCGCACATCATCACAGTTCAGGTAAGGCCGAGACGAGAACACAGAATCCAATAATCACCGGAAACATCGCCCGAGTGATCACAACTCAGTCTCTGTTGGTAGCGGAGGAAAAGGAGATTGGAGGGATTCATTTCAAGTGCAGCCAAAATTGCTGCGAGTAAGAGTAGTGTTTCTTTATTGAGGTGCCTCATTCCTTGATAATTCTTAACAGCTGTAAAATTATCGACTGGATGCTTTGGCACAATCCATTTCAAAACCGATAATGTAGTAGAGGGCTCCAGAACACATCTAGACTAAATGGAAAATTCGCTGAGATTCTCTCTTTTTTTTTTTAAACACGGGAATGGCTTTGGATTTAGTTTCTGGTATTGGCATGCGTGTGTGAGCACGTGTGTCTATACAAACTACCCTAATACCCTCTGTCCTCCTCCTCCCACTTGTGTCCTAATCACAGGGCACGATGCAGCTAACAGGTGTATTGTGTTGTGATTGCTGTGTCTGTTGATGGGAGCAGTAGTATGGTGTGTGTGTGTGTGTGCGCGCGTTGGATGATGGGGAGTTTGTGGGTAGGGGGGGCAAGGAGCCAATCAACAGGAAGCATTCGGGCCCCCTGCAAATAAGCATTGCCTCCACACATCATCACAAATGAAAAGGTCAGTGCCATTACGGTTTCTGGCGGTGGGTGTGCGAGCGCGTGTGCATGTACAACTAACACTTGTATATATGTGTGTGTTTGCCCGTTTCCTCCCGTCTCACACAGCTACATGTGAATATGGAATTTAAAAAGGTCAACATCATTAGCAGGCCATTGGCAGCTGAACGCATCGGCAATACAGTGAGTGCCCGGGCAGCCAACAGAGAGAATGAAATCAGTCTTTATATGGCTCCAGAACAAGTTCTGTGTGCATACAAACACGGCAAAACAGGCAAACACATGCGCATATGAATAATGAATGCAGGGACACTTGCAGCGCACACACTCTCTCTCGCACACGCACACACACACACACACACACACACACACACACACACACACACACACACACACACACACACACACACACACACAGAAACAAAAGGACTAGTTAGTGGCTATTGTTTGGGGATGCTGGGGACGAAGCAGAATGATACTTAGCTGAAAAAAGAGATGCGTAATGTAATTGTGATTCTGGCGTGGTCTTGGCTGATGAAGTAAAACCCGCAGAACACAAACAATTAATCAGCACTCACAAACACCAGCGCACCATACGAGCGGGCGCGCTCGACACCACCGTCTCCAGGACGTAGACATTTGCAGGTGTTTCTCTTATTGCGCGAGGCTGCGTGTGCACATTGTGTGCATGCTTGTATGTTAGTGTGTCACAAAGTGAGCGTGTAAAGGGGACATGGGGGGGGGGGGGGGGGGGGGGGTTCCAACAAGATTAATGGAGCCAATCTCCAGAGCTATCCAGCAGAGTGACCATACCCTCCCTATCCTACTTTCTTTTTCTATTCTGTTCCCCGTCTCTCTATCCCCCCTCCTCCAGTTCCCTCGATCTAACTCTAATTAAATGAATCAATCAGTGGCAACGCCAAAGCTGGACAGATAGCATCGCCCTGCTGGGGCTAGCAGCATATACGGTTGTGTATTACTATACCATTGGAGTCCAGTCCATGAAAAATAAATCTATAAGATAAGCGAGAATGAAATGGAAATAAGTATGGTCACAATAGATGAAAGACAGAACAACGGAGACATCGAAAGAAAGCAAGATGTCAAATAATCATAAAAACAGAACTTGTGGCTTGGTTGCCTTTCTCCTTTCTTTAACACTAGTGCTCCTCTGAACACGTATCAGCTCTTATCTCATGCTCCTAGTGGACAATATACAGCCGGTGTCAGGCTCATAATCGTATCATTAGGATGTAATATATGTACATGATACATAAATGCAGTATTTGACACCGCTGGTGCATAGTGATAGGCAAATCATTGCCCATATCGCTCTTATTTGTTAACCTATATGCCCAGACTGCATGGGTATTGCTTATTAATATGGAATGTTTAAGCAAACCTAAGGCATGTATTCACCTTGACTCCTGCGCAGTGTCTCCACAAAGTCACTTTGGCCATTTCTACTGGTGAGATAACGCAGACCAAAAGGTCAGAGAAATCATACTGCATGAATGTATTTAATAATATGGGTCCGCTCCAAAAGTTAATGCTATGGAAATGCAGCTATAAATATTCCTATCATGCTGTGAGGGGGGCAAGAAATAGACCAGAGGTAAACATATCACACAGCAGAATATGTATATATACTTTTACGTTAAAGCAATGATAGAGTGGTGGCTTACTGTGTCACTTCTATGTGCAGTGGCATATGCATGTTCCTCGCCTCTATTCCAGAACATGCTAAACGCTAATGTCTTCCTCCAATTTAAACGACCGCGCACATCATCAACTTGCGCTTCAGCGGTTGCAGAGAGCAGATGCGTCTATAAAATGTGGCCCCCCAACCCCCCTATGGTTTTCCGTATGCGGCTCCAGCCAAGGTGTATGAGGGAGTGTGTTTAATGTGGTGTAGCAATATTGAGCTCTCTCCCTCTCGTCAACCACGCCGGCTTGGGTGCCAGCGGTGTGTGTCTCCCTCTGATAGCACCTGGCACAGAGAGCATCGTGGCACTTAAAAGGGAGCACATACAGTTAGTGTGTGCACGCCAACGCGCACACACTCGAGCCCTCGCGTAGATGCGTGCACACAAAGACACACAAAACCGCATCTGCTCCATTATTGGAAACTAGCGACCATTATATAGTACCGTCACTATAATCTTTAATTATCTATTGCAGTCACAGAGTTAGTAGATTCCCCACCTGGCCGGTTAGAAGCTCCTGTCACAAAATAGCCAGTTAAAAAAAACCTACTTAAGTTTATAC
This sequence comes from Cebidichthys violaceus, assembly GCF_023349555.1. NCBI lineage: Eukaryota > Metazoa > Chordata > Actinopteri > Perciformes > Stichaeidae > Cebidichthys > Cebidichthys violaceus. Next base: position 5,815,924 of record NW_027176450.1, read on the forward strand.
TTTCAGGATAAAAGGTGTCAAACCGCTTTATCAAAAGCACTCGTGACAACTAAATGAATAAAAGCTGCAGACCAAAGAAGCAAGCAGTCTGTCACAACAGTGACACTGAGGATGAAGGCCATCAAACGGTGGGAAGGCTCTCAAATCGGTGGACCTAAAACACCACCACACACAGGTAGCAGAACAGACCCACAAATACACACATGAAAACAAGTACTGGAGACACACACCAATGCCATCCCGACCCTGGAATGTGAATGGCAGGAGAAGAAGAGAGCGAAGCTCTTTTATTTAGCCCAATTAAAAAAGGCAAAAAGCCCAAACAAAAGGAGTGTTTTATTGCACTCCCCACTATCAGCAGAAAGGCTCATTAGCCACAGCAGCATAATTAGCAAGATGCTGCACTGCTCGTTAAGGAGGGGCCCGAGCCGTAAACAAACCCTGCTGAACTCCAAACGCCCACGGTCTCTCTCTCTGTAATGATCTGCCACCGCTGTTCCCTCCCTGTGAGAGAACCAGGCACACAGACAGGAAGGCTCTGACAGAAACAAATTCACCGCAACACACACACACACACACACACACACACACACACACACACACACACACACACACACACACACACACACACACACACACACACACACACACACACACACACACACACACACAGATATCCAAGGTCTGCTACACAAACACCTACAGCACAGACAAACTACCTCTCTGGGACACTTTCTTCCTTGACAACTGCATGGACAAACGCACGCGCGCATACACACACACACACACACGCACGCGCACGCGCACACACGCGCACACACACACACACACACGCGCACGCGCACACACGCGCACACACACACACACACACACACACACACACACACACACACACACACAAACAGAGACACATCACACACAGAAGTGCGTGTGCATGAGAAACATGCATTTTTACAATATCATAGACAAAGAGCGCCGTACAATACCAAAAATTCGGAATATCTGACAACTGATGCATAGAAAATCTTGCCAGCTGTCTGGATCTTGACTTTGGCACCGCGGTAATCTTCAACCTGCCATGAGCTTGTGTTGAATGAGAAAGGCTGCCAAAATAAGCTAGATGAGCCTGTGGTTAAGTGTGGTGCAGTCAATGAGGCAGTCAATATCAGTTATCGTTTGGTTAAGTTTGGAGTTCAGAGTTAAGTTTAACAGTTTTTGTTTGGACAGTTTTCTTTAAATCTATTCACCTCTTCAAACTAAATGTGCTTTGAAAAATAGCAGCAGAAATAAGGGAGGAAATATGTTTTGTATTTGAGTGAACTGATGACTTCCGAGTGAAAAATTAAAAAATGATTCTCACATAGACACATACACAGCTTGCAGCGTTTAGAAAGACATCTCTAAAATAAGCACAAGCACAACAAAGCAATGAAGCACAGCTGTATTCCATGGCTGCTGGTGTGGCCACGCAGCGCCACAGTCACGGTGTGTGACATGGGTGCATTTGACTACTACTCTGGTAGGTCAGCTCTCGTAATCACAAACTGGCTCTCTGTAGAAAATGGCCCTGCAGGAAACAGCGACTGGTAGATTCAAGTGTTTGTGCCAATGTGTGTGTCTAGTTATATAACCACCAGTTAGCAAGAGCCGCAAACTCAAAGATCAAGCACTATTTCAGCTGCAATTATGATCCTGTGAGATAGGTGGCAGGGCGGACCTAATGATCTGAGAGCAAAAGAGAGAGGTTGAAAGTGTGTGTGTGTGTGTGTGTGTGTGTGTGTGTGTGTCTGTCACTGAACCTATTGAGATCACAGACAACTGCAAGGTGAACGTACTCAAGAGAGCCCTCCTCCATTGAACAGCGGTACAAAGGGGAAACAACAGACAGTGTTGTCTTTTTTAAGCCTCTCACACATACAGTGTGCATGCATGTGTGTGTGAACTTGTGTCAGCAATAGTCATTTTACACCTGTGCAATCAATGTCCAATCCAAAAATAATATGTGAGGCTTTTTATTGACTCTTGATTGAAATGTGGTAAACTTGTGGTGTTATATTGAAGAGCCTTGTACTGTGAAGCTTATTATTAATTCCCCCTCATGTTAAGTATATATTTGCCGTCTTGAGAACGTATGCTGGATGTTGCTCACCTGCAGCAGCGGTCTCTGGACGCCCAGAACCTTCATGGTGTCAGCGTTGGCAAGGATCTTCAAAGGGTCAGCTGCCTTGCTCACTGCCTGAATTTCCTTGTTGATCTCTGTTCTCACCTAATGGTTCAGAGACAACGTTAAATGAAATAAAGCTGGAATAATAAAGAACTCATCTTTAGTGGTTAGACATCAGCTCGTATTTAGTTATTGTTTAATGTGTTTCCTTTTGATTTGACATTTCCTGAAAGGTGACGACGGTCTTCCCTATCAGTATGAATCAAAGCAGTTTCTAATATTTCATGGAAAACATTGCTCAGCTCCAGATGGCCGTCTGAACAACACATTGCGCCCCAGAGCTGAGTTTCTTATTTAAAAGATGTAATTTTCTGGGAAAGCTCCGATGTTAATCCACTCTGTCATTTCACTAACCTGGTTGAGGAAGAGGTCGTTGATGTAGTAAGTTAGGAAGGCTCGAAGTTGGCACTGCTTGGCCTGACCTGGGCCCATGTTCATCTCGATCTCCTGGATGAACCTGAAGAGTCGAGACAAACATTTAGAACACACCGACATCATAACCACCTGTGAGCGGAGGGGGCTCATTCACCACCGTAACGTTATCACTGGAGCAATGAGACCAGCAACACCGTAACCACGCATCAACGGGTCCAACGGCGACTGGAAGGGTTAGATCCGCCGTGGGAACTCGTTCTGGGAAGCTCTGTATGACTCTTGAGGTGTCTTTGAGCAAGGTAGTTCATGTAAAAGAGCTACAGAGGAGCTGCTTGGTGCCATTAGCACAACATTTTAGTTATCCTGACTCTCAGATGCGAGTGTGTGCCGCAGCGGTGAAAGTGTGCAGCTTGTCTGTAAAGAAAAGTAAACCATAAGGTTGAATAACTGCAGATATCAGGGCTATTTACAGCGTTAATGATATTAAACAATTAGAGGTTCTGTATGGCGGCTCTCTTAATTCTGCCAGAAAGCTGCTGCCTGGTTGTTCAGATAGGGTCAGACAGTAATGTATGGGTTTGGTAGAGGCACACTCACTCCTCGTTTGTCAGAGAATCATTGGTCACTGGCCTCGTCTCGCACACACCACGGGGCAAACCATGCAACAGCGAGTGCCTTCTCAAGCGCTTAGCACGTATAAATGCGCAAATAAATCAAACTCCTCACAAAAAGAATTCTTTGACCTACAGGACCTGTAATATATATGACCTAAACTTATGGAAGAGAGAGAGGAGGGAAAACAAATAATGAAAATAATACAGGAGTTGAGCTACAAAGATGACTCTCGATGGTGATTTGTTGTAAAAAGCAGGAGGACGACTCCATGATTGCGTAATGGATGATTGATTGGCTAAAGGTGAGCCTGCATGTACATACATGTATACACATGTACACACATGTGCAGGTACAGGCCCACAAAAAAACACATGCAGACAAACACACGAGGAGCACATGCTGCAAGATCACACTACTCAGCATCGGTACCCAATTAGTCAGCAAGAGCTGAGGCAACTGTTTGTGTGTGTGTGTGTGTGTGTGTGTGTGTGTGTGTGAGAGACTGTGTGTGTGCATCCTTGTGTGTCAGAGTGAGAAAGAGAGAGACAGAATGAGCGAGGAACCTAAACCTATTCTAAATCCTTCATTGATTCCCACTGAAACTCCACCACAACAGAAAGTTAAGTAGGAGAAACTCTTCTGTGGCCTCATTAAAACCGTCAAGCTTGCAAAACAATGGGGTCCAGATATACAGCTCCTCTGTGTAAATACATAGAGAGCAACTTAAACTCTCCTCCTTTACAAAAAAAAAAATACAATTTCTGCTGACAACTTAATTTCCAAAAATTGATCTGAGGACAAACGTTGCCAGTTTCTTCAACGTGCATCGCGTCGTTCTGAGAATCCATCTCCGGCTGTCATTATTGTCATTGTTTCAATACAAGTGTCAAGATGATGGATTCTTCAAGTTAGCATGTGAGCACAGATGGATTTTTGTAGGCAGGGGTGATAACGTTTGAGTAATGTAGCAGGGGACGAGGCAGTAAAATGGCTCCGTCTATCCAGACGGCCATCTGGAGCCGAGCCGCAGGCCCCCTTCACGAGGATACCAAGCCCATGGGTGCTAGGAGGAAGTTTAGCCAAGCTAACCGGGCTAAAAGGTCTGCTGGGGCGAGCGATGGTTAGCATACCCAAAGAGCACGTCTTCAGCAAATTTACATTTCAGGAGTATGAGGTTTGTGAGCAAGGCAACATGCATTAAACAGAATGTTTTCTGAAGAGGATTCAGAAGAATCATTTTGGAATAGAGAGACGCAGGGCTGGTTAAAATGCAAATGGGTAAATAAGACAGGGCAGAGCACAGCAGAGCTCAAAGACTTCCAAATGGATCCTGAAAGAACATCTCTCCCAGCTCATTATCATTACAGCCACAGCTCCCAAATGTTCCTCGCTGATGGCGTGACATACTGCATAGTGAATAACAGCTTCTGGTGGAGATGATGGCGGCGATAACAAATGACACCAAACAAGTTAACATACGCACACACACACACACACACACACACACACACACACACACACACACACACACACACACACACACACACAGACACGTATACACACACTCAAAAGCCATCAACTTGTCTGAACTCCAAATGAATCGCAAACCACCGAAGGCTGTACGAGGCCATTTGCAGAAAGTCGTACTTTGTGCCAAACCTCCTACACAAAAACATGGAGAGACAGTCTGACCTCGCACCAAGACTGACTGACAGCCTCATTTTGATCTCTCCAGGCTACAACTGAGCACGCTGGTCTGAAATGACAGTTTCACCAGTTGTCACAAGCTAAGTACTGCGCTACTATCTGTCTGGCTTGAGGTCCCTCTTTATTGGCAGTGAAGAAAGTTCTGGAAGAAGTGCAGAGCCTTTCTACACTAACCAGGCAAAGCACATACCAGACATGTTTTAAAAAGGCAATGCAACCCTGTCTTACACGAGCAGCAAGGTCCTTCAAGACCCGTTATTGCTACTGGAATAAACATGACAGCACAGTTGTATAGTTAAAGGCCTTACTCACATCACAGGCGTACCACAATACATAACAGCCAATTCAATAGTAACCACAAATGGCATGCAGGCCTTCAGTTACCTCAAAAAAATCCAAGGGGTGCTTTGAATTCTTTCAAAGCCACTAGAATTCAGTAATGGAGTTCGCTTCATCTTCTGAGGCTGTTATAATTGGACCCGATTAACAACGTCGGTGTCATTGCCAGGTGATAACAAAACACACCAGTCAACCATATGGCAGCTGTACGCAGCGGAGGTGTCGGCCAAGTCCAAAAGGAGACGCGCTGGTAGCGCTGCAGAGACACAGCGGCGGCTTCACAGTGTGGCCTCACCCCTGTGTGTGAAATCTTAATATCCTTAAATAATCTGCTTATCTAGCCTCTCACACACGCACTCACACTCACACACACACACACACACGCCATTTCCAACTGGCCTAAAAATACTGTGGCAGACATTTACACAGACTGGCGTGCAGCAAAGGTTGTAAGAGCAGGCGTCGATGACAAGGAGGGAATTAGAATTAGATCATTAAAAAGGACAAGAAGAGCAAGACGGAGTTTGAGGTGCCGGTGCTAATTGATTCACTAAATACAATAATGAAAGTAACAATAAATAATGTGATACTAATTGATTGATTCACTGATGAGTAAAATCATTTTTTAAATATTCTGATAATAGACGACCTGATGCTTGACCCATCATCTGCCCCGACCTCCTCCAAACCTGGACTTTCATTAAACGTATTTGTGATACATTAAAAACAAACGGTAGATAATACGTTCCCTCAAAGTAACTGACAATGCAGTTGTGTTGTATGGGAAAGTCATTTTTAGGAGACCAGGCTTGCAAAATAACCCCACATGCACACCCCGATAGATAGTCACATTCTGAGGGAGTTATCTCTCCGTCTTTAGTCTGGATCCAACATGGCTGCACCGGTGACACAATCCAAACCCAGTTTCTTAGCAGCAACTGCCGTTGATTGCACTTGACAGCATGCAATTATCTGTCATTAGGAAACAGATGTCAGAGCCTAGGGTCTGGAGCTGGATAATTGTAGATCCTATGCCCTGTGTGTGTGTGTGTGTGTGTGTGTGTGTGTGTGTGTGTGTGTGTGTGTGTGTGTGTGTGTGTGTGTCAAGAAATAACATTCTTGAATGTATTTATACCAACAGGGATTTGGCTAATGAGTGAACCCACTGCATCCGCATGGCTCTCTGATCATTCGGAGAAAGCCACGGTTTGATTCTTTTAAGATAGCGCAACAGAATGAGAACAGACAGGAACAAAGATGTTTTATAGCAGCAGCTCTGAATTCATTTCCCACTGGAAGCTAAACCTGAGGTAACAAATGCTCCTTTAAATGGAAAGGGTTGGGATCCCATCATCCATCTCTATCTGCAGCGGCGGCGTAATGATGCCGAAAGAGAAGACAAAGATTTGAGAAAGACAGCAGAATAAGAGTGTGCTAAGATCGATTAGAGACTCAGCATTTTTAAATCTCCCAGAATTCCCCACAGGCACGAACCCATCAGCTATGGTGAATTCAGATTTCACCGCCCAGAGAGGAAGGCTTGTTCTGTGAAGACCTGTCACACACCAAGGACAGGACACACTGAAGCCCTGCCAACTGAGAGGGGAGGAGGAAGAGGAGGAGTCCGCGACACATACTAAATCCCGCTGTCACGCACGCACGCACACACACACACACACACACACACACACACACACACACACACACACACACACACACACACACACACACACACACACACACACACACACACACACACACACACACACAGAGCGATATTAAAATGTACGGCCAGATGTCAATACATCAATACACCACATCCAGTGACACTTGAAAAGCACTTATCGTAATACCTTTCTTCCTGCTTGCGGCACCCGGCCGCTTCACGAAGACTTGAAAGTCATAAAAGGATTTTAATGGATGGGGTCAGTTTATGGGCTTCATGGCACTGCCAACATTAGCTTTCATTTCATCGGATCAGACAATAAATAGATAGATAACAATTAAAAAGCTGACATTCTAACTGCACATTTAATATTGGTTCTCTGAGATAATTAGACACTCCAATACACACTAGTTACTGTGTACAGTGTAAGGCACACAGTAGGACTATAAAGGCTACTCAAGAGGTAGTACGTAGCTGTAGCACTGCATTAAAGAATGAGACAACTAAAAACAAAAGACAGAAAAATGCACATTTTGCATGGCTTGAATATCTTTTAATACACAAGATATGTTGCTTAAAAAATATAAATTCACTTTTCAGTTAAATGTTTCAAGAAACCCAGCAAATTACCACCACCACCACTGGATGGCACTGTGTCAGCTTTCTCCACCAGCTCAGGCTGCACGACCAGTCGACTGAAGTTGCTTTTTTTTTTTTTTTTTATCACAAATGGTTTTGAGAAAGAATTGAGATTCCAGTTGGTGTGTGCCATCTGAAGCCTGTTCAGGATTTGTTGCATTCTGTGTGTGTGTGTGTGTGTGTGTGTGTGTGTGTGTGTGTGTGTGTGTGTGTGTGTGTGTGTGTGTGTGTGTGTGTACGTGATGGAACGAAAAAGACAAAGACAGAAGGAAATAGATGGGCGAGTATAGTGTTGTTGTTTTATAAATGTGACAATACTGTGGGTAATTAAGTGTACCAGCGTGTGTTTTCATCAGTGCCTGGTGAAATGCATATGGTCTTCCCACACACCGCCCACGCCTCTGCCAGACTCCCTGCTGTTTGTATCCCGCTCCTGCCCCTGACACTGCATCACACTCGCTGAAGGCTTTCGGTGTATTTGCACATGTGTGTGTGTCTGCAGGGGGGGGTATGAGCGTGTGTTTGTTTAAGAGAACAAAAGAGAGAAAGAGAGTAGTGCCATGGGAAGGGGCAAAGATGCATTATGTAAATGATGTGCGTGTCCACATGCTTACAGCAGCAGGTGTAAATGGGCTTCATAATCAGGACCTTTCCTTGGGTCCTGCAGAGACTCTGCATAGACCACAGTGGAAGACATACACACTGAAGCTTTCCCGTCGCACATGACGGAAAAAAAAAAGATCAGCTGTTCACAACTGAATGAAAAATATATATTTTTTTAGCTTCTCAAAGGATTTTTATGCAAAGCTCCCCCCCACTACATAAAACATGCCTACAGAGATCCTTCTGGTAAAACGTTGTGCGAGCTAACTCAACAGGTCTCCATCTACCCACGACATGAGCAGAATCAAACCAGATGAATTGGTTTATGGAATCTGTGCTCGAGTGAGGCGTCTTTCACAGGATAATCACAGGTGCAAACAATAACACGAATGAAGGCTGAGTTTCATTTAGCCGCATCTGTTTCAGGGTCCTGCTATCGTGCATGCCGGCTCACTGTCAGACAAAGTGTCACGGCTTACTGGGAGCCGAGTTATTGTTATTAAAGACACGTGTGCTGCTGCGTTGATGTCAAAATGTGTGCTGTGAAAAAAAAGGCCTATATCGTATTCATATATATATATATATACATATACACACACATTTTTTTATATATATATATATGGATATATCACAGTGAAATCACCATGGCTGCTCCCATCGTGTCTTACAGTAGTTTGAGTACTAACTGAACTAAATTTAAATAGCTTGTCTCTTATCTTTTCTTATACGTAGAACTATTGACATTGACATGCCTCTGCCGACGCTGTAAAAAAGATATCAAGGAGGCCGTACCCCTCAAGTAACCTAATGGGACACAGAGGTAAGCTGGTGTATATCTGTATATTTGCCACACATGTTCATTTCTGTCAGTGAGTGTGCACGTGTGCGTGCGTGCTGGCGCAACGCAGTGTGGTGCAGACCAATTAAAACGGGGGAGATTGATGACCAGGGGCTCGGAGTAGCAGCAGCAGCGGTAGCGGTAGCAGACAGCTGCTTCCTGCAGACAACAGGAAATGAGATGGCCTTGTTTAGCTGACGCTGCCAACACCATCACCACAGAGCCTCAAAGACAAATCACCCCCTTACCGCTGCTAGTGGCCTACTCCTCCATCTTCCTGCGGCGTTGCTCTCCACCCTCCATCTCTTTATCTCTCTCTAATTCTGCCCAACACTATCTCTCTCATTAGTCTTTTCTCTCAGAGTAATGTAGTCAAGGTATATCAATACAGTATAGATAGGAAGTACAGATGTGCAAAGACAGATGCCGCCTCTATTATTTGATCCTTAGCAGCCACATAAAGCCTTTAGACATCACTTGTTTGGTGTTTAATCCTGGAACTCCACTATGGATTTTTAGGGAGCATTTGAGTCAACTTAAGTAGTAATGTAAAGTAAAGTAATGAGAACCAATCACGTGGTCAGATACATTATTACTAGAGTAAAGTCCAGTTTGATCAGTGATAACAGCATGCTGGGGAATTATGGTCGACTGCTGAATCACTGTCTGTTTTTGTTGTTTATTATTACATTCACAGTTGTGTGTAATGAAGGTCTAGCCAGCGCTGCAGAATCCCCCCCCCCCCCCCCCCCCCCACACACACACACACACACACACACACACACACACACTCCACTAAAACTTGGTTTCAAAGACACACACCTTCCCTGGCGCGTTGCCTCAGGCAAGGAAATCATAGCAGCAGGGGTGCAAACCTGTCCGCCGCTGGTTCATTCTCATTCACAACGGCTTGCACGACTTCAGTGGACCACATCTTTTATATTTCTGAAGGTTTGTCTCTGAAGTATGAAGTTTCTATAATGGACACTGAGATGGACACACAGCTTCACTAATGAGTCTTTAATGGGTGATGAGGATTAGTTAATATGATGCTAAATAGAATAGCAGCATCAAATAATGCAGACAATTACATGCTGCAAAATATGAACTTGTAATTCGTGTTGTATGCTGCTGAATTCAATCTGCTGCTCTTCATTAATAGTTGGGGATATTTTTAAAATATGAAGCACCAAGCAGTTGTTTAAATGCTTGTTATTGCCATTTAAAAGTAAGTGTTGCATTAACCTCCCCCTTGGAACATAAAGCACGTTTACCATTCACTTTTAATAGCAGCTAAATATTGCAATTTTTTTCTGTTTTCTTCTTTTACTATCTTGTTAATGGAGAAGAGCTGTGGGAGTTCCAACTCTCTCACATGCATCACTGACCCATTAAGACCACAGAGTGGCAAAGATGCCTTTAATGTCACAACGGGAGGCGACCAGGCCTGAATCGCTGCTTTTGTGCTCATTCTACAAAGTCCGACAATACAGACAGAGAGGCAGGTGACAGCACTGTGCACGGCTGGTCCCATGGTGTGTGTGTGTGTGTGTGTGTGTGTGTGTGTGTGTGTCCTCGTCAGACGCCTATTTTCTTAATGACAGGTCCCAATTTGCTTAGTTCACACACACACACACACACACACACACACACACACACACACACACACACACACACACACACACACAATTCTCTAGTCAGATAGGCAGGTGCAGACAAATACTGTATCTGGTCTGATTGTACTCTGCTCAATGCTTAAGTATTTAAGTGTTCATCTCCTCCTCATAAAACAAGTCTGATTAATAAGCCGAGCATTAAGTGGCCTCCCACAGGTGACATTTACAAAAACAGTGGGAAGGGGACTGCTTTATTAATGCAAGGCAGTAATTAAAAACAAAGCTGATAGAGTAGAATACAAGAACCAACGCAACATCAAATTACTATTATTCAAATAAAACGGTATCCACGGCTTATTCTAGAGTGCATTCACTTTGGCAGTTTAGTCTAGTCCAAGAGAGGTTTGCCTCGACATCCATAGACGAGTCGACATGAATGAGCGAGTGACCAAACTCTATAACTCAGACCTGCAAACTCTAAATCAGTGTTTCACAAACCTTTTGTCTGTGTTTTTGCCCCAGAAGAAAATTTGAATGATTTTATAACCAGTAACTAAAGCTGCCAGATAAATATACCTGGAGTAAAAAGTACAATGTTTGCCTCAGAGATGTAGTGAAGTAGAAGTATAGTGTCAGAAGTAAATGTGTTGAAGTGTCATTGTTCTCTCTGTGAGTCATTTCTCAGTTTCTGCAAAAGCTGAAGAACTTTGGGTCAAAGGAAGAAGAAGAAGAAAGAGACTTTAGACCTAATTAAAGCTAGTGAATTTAGTAGCCAGAGATAAAAAAAAAAAAATCATATGCCAATACAAAGCTCATTTTCTAGGCCAGCGATGCACTGGTTTGTATTTTGTGCCTTTGGAAAAGTCCTTTAAAGAACTTTTGAAGTCGTGAATTAGATGAGAACCGATAAAGCCAAAGGGAGTGAAAATGATTAAATGAGTGTTAGCTCCAATCTTTTCTGACCTCGTAAACACTGACACGCCCACACACATTATGTTCTTTTCTAATCAGAGTTGATGGTGATGATATAGTCTTTTCGAGCCACCGAAGGACACTCGTGGTTCAGTGAGTGACTCAGCGAGACTGAAATGGCGACTATCCCTGGGAGAGCTAAGTGCGAAGGCACTTTTCAATTCGCCTGAAAACTACTGAGAAAAACACTTAACCTGCACACAGCACACAGACGGCTGGCAGCAAAGATGGACACGAGGAGTCTATTTTGGCTCAAAGGGTAGAGTGAATGGAAAGTTGCCCCGCAGAAAGCAGGCAAGCGAGGTCAAAAGGATTGTTGTGAGGAGATGGCAAAGGTTCTGATGTATTCTCAAAGATGTAATGGCCACGGGTGAAAGACGAGTTATATAGCGTATATAAAAACAACAAAAACTAGCTTCATCCTACATTCCCATGCAGGTATGTGTGCAGCATCTCCTTCATATCAGCACAGAGTGCTAGCACTGCATAGTGTCATAGACGTCGAAAGGTTGATGCATTCCTCCAAACGGGTTGCCAGGGGAGCGGTTTCACATCACATTCTCCTCTGATTAAAAAAAAAAACCTTTTCATGTATCACCTCGTCTCCTTACTCTATGCCCTTATCTCTTCCTCTCTATCTCGCACCCTTCATTTCACTCCCTTTTTCTCTCCCCTGCTGTCATCTGTGGTCCCTTATCCACTGCAGCGCTTTAGACCCTCCTCTCTCACCCTCTCTCCCCTAATTCACCTGCCCCTCTCCATTTTTACCACTCCATTGCTGTTATCTCTCCACGGCCCAGTTTCAATACACTCCCTCCCCTCCTAGTCATACCTTTCACTCCATCCCTCTTCTACCTTTCTCTTTCTTAGCCTTCCACTCCATTTAGACTTTTATGTTAGCGTAGGACTTTCCATCCTGTGGCGTCCAGGTAGTAAATTGAAATGGTTCTGGGGGCTCCATTGAAGCCTGATTGAATTTAAAAAGAGAAAGTACCATAAAGAGAACTAGTGGTGAGAGTTCTGTAATACACTGAAGGGCTCCCCCAAGCCATGACAGGAGAGGGGAGGGGAGGATGAGTGGAAAGGAGAGAGGTAAAAAAAAAGGAAGGAAGGAAGGAAGGAAGGAGTGAGGACAAAGTGAAGGTGGAAGAAAACAGTGACAGATAAAAAAAACAGGAAATGAATGAAGAAAAAAAATGAGAGCAAGAGCACTGACGGAGGAGAGAAAGAAAGAGAGAGGGCGAGACTGGGAGGGCAGAGAGATTGAAATTGTGTAAAACTCTTCATCGGCATGAAAGCCAGCCTATTACCCCATCGAGCACAAGCAGACAGACACACACACACACACACACACACACACACAAAACTCCTCACAAGCGTAAACCCTCGATCGTGACACCTCACAGAAATGCCTCAATCACAGTTTGCATGGCCCGGAGGGAGCAAGGTGACAGGTCTCATATTGAAGACGGCCAACAAAATGCAATTCCAGGAAGTCGGCTCCGGGGCGGCGTGTCTGTCATACCTACAGCTCTGATAATACTCCCACACATCACATTACACTGCCGGAATAGCCACCTCTAGGCACACAGGGCATAGTATACGCAAAAGTACCTGCGCACACATACATGTGACGCGCGCATGCAAGCCTTTCTGTATACATTACTGCCAGGGGAAATGTGATGTTAGGGGGTTAAATTATTCATTGACGCTTTCATTGCCTGTCCGAGCCTGCTTGTTGTTGTGAGTGTCATGTCTTGGTCTCTGTGAGAGTGTGTGTGTGTGTGTGTGTCCACTTCAAAGGGCTCTCAGGGGGAGAGAGGCAACCTTGAGCGGGCACTGACCTTTAACTTTTTGTGTTTCACTTTCAAGTGACAGGTGTGTGTGTGTGTGTGTGTGTATGTGTGTGTGTGTGTGTGTGTGTGTGTGTGTGTGTGTGTGTGTGTGTGTGTGTGTGTGTGTGTGTGTGTGTGCGCGATGTGTTTTCATGTACATGGCCATATGGGTAAACAAAGAATCTGTCCATAAAATATTTCAGGCGTCAAGATGACCAGAGGGAGGTCAGGAGAGGAGAGGAGGAGGGGAGAAGACAGGAGGAGAGAAGGGGAGAGGAAAGAAGAGGAGAGGAGGGGAGAGGAGAGGAAAGAAGAAGAGAGGAGAGGAGAGAGGAGAGGAGAAGAGAGGAGAAGAGAGCTTCCGATCCAAACAAAGTTCCCTGATGGATGTTTTTTTTAGAACCACTGAGTGATTTGTGGTTCACATGAGATCATAGAGGGAGTTTGAATTAATTAACAAGACAATGAACTGTAATTGATATAAATGAGCACTGAAATGTCAGTAGAGAATGGTCTTTATTATTTATTAAAGCAGCAAATAATTACACAGTTAATTAATAACAGAGTAGATATTAGGTTGCGGTCCGAACTGACTGTCTCAGAAATTGGATTTTATTTTGAGAAAATTTGAATGAAAGTTACAACATGGTTTGAGTACCGTTGATATTTGAACCGTTACCAGTACCTGGAATTCAATACCAGTACCTAGTGGTACCCATTTTCAGAAATTCACTCTCTGTAATAACACAAAATAAACTGAAACGCCTCCCCATCGCCATTTCGCACAACAGATATTGCAGCGAGTGTGACCTGCTGAGAGTTTTTAAAAGTCACAATCACACTTGGGGCCACCTTCGGCTGGCCACTGCGCTGACTCACCGACCTGAATGTCTCTGATAACAGCGTACATAACCTGATCTGATCCGTGTCGGACTTTAAGTAACGTTAGCAACCAAAGCATGCCAGTGTCATTCTGCATGTGTGCCTTCATCTTGATCAGTTCCCATGAAACACACTGTGTTGCCTGCAGACAGCAGACCATTTGAGAACAATCAAGAGCTTCCGCTGGCTAATGACAGGTTTCTGAAAGGTCTTTGTTTGGGCCGCACTGGAAGAGAGAGAAAGAAAATGTTTATCCGGCCAAAACATGTCGCTAGAGTAGTTGCCGTCGGTATTTAAGATCACACGTCGAATAATAATACCTCCGAAGATGCAGATGGTTTTGTTCTTACAGATCCGGAATGTTAATGTGGAGAGCAATTTCCCATTTAACATTTACATGACATTTTCACGATTATTTGTTCAGAGTTACATCCATTATCAAACTAGCAGTTGTAATCGAAGGCTTCAGAAAATTACTATTTCATCTTGCTGCTTTTCTTTCAAGCAGACCGAGGCCAGCCGTCAGAGGGACAAGGAGACGAGAAAAAAGGATTAGGAGTCTTTATAATCAGTACGCGGCCAACAGCGATAGACAGACCAGAGATAAAAAGAGAGAGAAACACATTGAGAGACAGAAAGAGAGCGAGAGAGATGTATGCAACCAGAGCTTAACAACAGCATTCAAAAGTTCTGTGGCAGGTGATGAGATGACCTGCAATGAACATTCCTCACATACCTGTGTATTCCAAGGCCATCCTATAATAAGAGGGATAGTTTTATAGACTGACTGACATTTTCTGCTAAAACTGACAATGCCCTTTTGTTAAACAACTCTGAAATACTGTGTGTGTGTGTGTGTGTGTGTGTGTGTGTGTGTGTATACATATATATATATATATATATATATATACATATACATATATATATATATATATATATATATACATATACATATATGTATATATATATATGTATGTATATATATATATATATATATATATATATATATATATATATATATATATATATATATATATATATATATATATATATACACATATACCTAGACATTAGTATATCAAAGAAAACTGAATAATCAAATGGGTAACATTAGAGCAGAACTGATCAGTTAGTTTGTTGACAAAAAAATGAAGCCAAGACTCTTTGTTTGCAGCTTTATGTGATAATTAACTGAACATCTTTAGGTTTTTAAGTATTAAATCAAAAAAAAAAAGCTATTTGATTACGTTGGGATTTAGGAAATTTTAATTGTAATTTTTAACTATTTTGCTTGACATATTTGGACAAAACCACGAGAATGTAAGTGACGGATTAATCAATGATAGAAATGATTGCTATTCACAGGCCTAGATAACATACGGGGTGAGCTTTGGTAAAAATAAAGTAATATTATAGCAATGTACTTTATAGTAACTGCAACAAGAAGCTGAGAAACTAATGAATTCCCCGTCCTTCCTATTCATACTCCAGGTCTGAGTGAGGCGGGTGGAAGCGTTATCTAGTCTTCCTTCGATCAACTCGATGGACTTCCTCTTAACATGTTCTACTCCATCCTTCTCCGTCTGCTATCGCTGAGCTTAACGAAGGCGTTTGCCAACGTTTGTCCAGGAATGCTCTCATTACCTTGGTGCAGTTGCCAAGGGAGCCGGTGTAATATTCAATACTTCTGTTGTTCCCCATCCCTCAAATCTCATTTACACTTGACACATGACATTTGCATAATGGCCGCACCCCATCTCCAACCGAAATACAGAGTGAAGGTGAGGTGTGTGTGTGTGTGTGTGTGTGTGTGTGTGTGTGTGTGTGTGTGTGTCGCATGCAGGGGTTAAATGACTTCTGTCTTAATCTAGCTCATTAAGTCTGCAGAGAGCACCTCATTGACTGATTTGGGACAATTTGTGGAGATGCTGGCAGGAACACGTATGTGTGCGCGTTAATCAGGGATGGCGTGACCCCAATCAGTCTGAGACAGGTATCAGGGTGTCAGGGAAGACCAACATGAGTCTTTGTCTGTTTTAAGCAGTGTGAGGTACTGGTGGAGTGCTATAAAAGTGAGAGTCTTGCTCCGAAACTGGTCTGTTCATTCATCACAAGTTCTGGCAGAAACCGTTTTCAATGCACCACCATGTTGACGAGTGCACCAAGAACGCAGGACACGACTGATCAGGAGAGAGAATAAATTAACTGAATGAAGTTGTTAGCAAGTGAGCCTCGACTCAGCACCCTGTTTAACTATTTAAACAGGCTTGACATAAGCATTACTTTATTAAATCTATGAAAATAAAAGCGTTCATCTTGGACCTCTCAATCAAAATGAGATATTAAGCTGTCGAAACAGGCCACTGTATGCTCGTAAACATGACCAAACCTTAGCTTCAACTCTATGTTCCTGTTTTACGAGCCTTACTGCAGTCATTATGTGACCGGCAATGAAGCTGCTGGTTGCCTTACACCTCCTGTGTAGACACGGTGTGAGTCCAGCTTGTTTGATACCAATATAGAATATGCCATATATGATCCATAAAAGTGTGTTAACGGCTCAAAAAACATTCTTTTTTCTGTGTTAAATAATTTTGTCAAACTCAAACACATGCACAGAATCTCTGCATACCTCTGCACGTTATTAAAATAATCTCTCACCCTCTTATAATATACCAATTTGTCACAAATGCTGTGCCTTGTATATTTATCATGATATCATTATGTAGCGCCCCCCCCCCAAAAAAAGAAAAAGAAAAATAACATAATCCTCCCCCACACCCCTTCCAGCCTGAAAGCCAGTGAGCTGAGCTGAGTGAAACACCGTACTTAGCAAATTGCATTTGAAACCAGGAGGGAATAAATACTACAGATAAAGACTGCTCTAATGTGCTCAAATCCATTAAAAATCTCATATTCACACATAGCTGAAATCACATTACAAGACGCCCCTAATGTCATTTCACAGGGTTTTTCCACCAGCATTTGCTGCCAGGCTGAGACACTAACATCAAACATAATGGATTTTCGCCTTTTCCCTGTTCTCCCCACCTCCCGTCTGATGTTCCTTCCCCTCATTGAGTCTGTTCTGTCCTATTCTGGCTGAACTTTCCCTTCCAGTCGTCATTGTTGTGGGTGCGAGCTCTATTTTAAGGTGGATGTGATGAGTTTAGCCACACAGTTTTAGAGAGGAGACCACTCACAGACGGGGGGGGGACGGCTGTGGTGAACGCACTGCACTCATCAACCCTGGAGGAGCGCTTGGCAGTTCAGTGTTGTTACACTTTATTGCAAAAGTGTTTCCATCCTTCGACTTTCCACGCTTCACTTACTTCACCGAAAAACAAGGCGAGCAGATGGGGCAGTGTGGAAATAGCACGTGTACCACTGCCGGTGTGGATGACTTTTAAAATGAGTAGAAGTGAAGTGGTGGACATCTACATCGATTTATTCCTCTTCTGAGGAAAGATTCGAAGTCTTGGAGGGAATAGGATAATTGTCTCAGAGACATATATTTACATTCATAG
Source organism: Cebidichthys violaceus (assembly GCF_023349555.1). Lineage (NCBI taxonomy): Eukaryota > Metazoa > Chordata > Actinopteri > Perciformes > Stichaeidae > Cebidichthys > Cebidichthys violaceus. The sequence continues at coordinate 5,833,762 of NW_027176450.1, forward strand.
CCTTTGCTTCTAAATAAGAGAGGAGAGGGTCGATACACAGTCTCAATCAGAGTCTGCCTGTTTGACTTTTCCACTGGTTGCACACTCAACGGGCACACAGTGCCTCCAGCACGACTGGTCGGGGATCAAACCATCACTGATAGGAGAGGAAGGACGAAAGGGGAGAAACATCCATCTCTTTTAAAAATTGCATGTCTTGTCCTTATCAGAGCTTTGGCTTCCTCTTCATCTCGCGGTTTAGGTTTGGCGTGGTTCATTTTAGGCCCAGGGGAGACATATTTGGTTTTATATCCAGAACCCTATCTGAAAGAAATCTCTATGAGCCAGATGGAGAAATATATATAGTATGTATACACCAAAATGAGGAGCAAGTAAACTCTTTTCCTCTATTCACTCTGCAACATGTGTCAAACATGGCTGTTATGTGGATGTTCTCACAATGAAATCAACCACAGAGGGGCAGTGACATAATATACATACATGTGACACGCAAAACACAAACCACAACCTTAGTTAACCTGTAGACCTTGGCTACAGGTTAAGGAGAGAAATATTCTCCAGCCCGTTATTTACTGTGAAACTCTCAGAAAAGCCTGGAGTCTGTTTGGCCACTATTGGATTAGATGCCGCGTTTGAGTTGAGACCATCTATCTTTGAGAATAATTAACTATCCAGAAAGATGGACTTACTTTTGCAACCACCAATTAGGAGATCACAAACAATCCTCTCAGAGGGAGTTGGAGCATTTTAATGAGGTTTAAAGACTCCTCGATTGGTTAGCGGGGTTTGTTTAGAGAGGTGTGCACAGGGCAGATGTGCTGGGAAGAACTACCTCCACTCTCTCCCTCATCTGGTACTCACTGTGTAACATACTATGCAGAAACAGAAGGGTGCATGTGCATGCGTTTGCATCTGTGTCGTATGTCAGAGGTGAGGTTTGTGTGTACATGTGTGCTTATCTAGAGCTGCCCTTCACTATCAACCAACACCACACACACACACTCACACTCACACACACACTCACACACACACACACACACACACACACACACACACACACACACACACACACACACACACACACACACACACATCTGCACAGGCTACTTCAGAAGCCGAGGCCCCAGACAGGGTGAGCAGATCAATCAATTACATCTCTGCTCCAGCAATCAAACAAGGTTATTATCAGGCACCAGCTCAGCGACCTGGAAGGGCCCGGCCAATCAAAGGCCGCTGTGATGTGGGGGGGCCGGGGCTCGCCCGTGTGACGGTAACGCAGAGTGGCAGCTTGTGTTGCCAAGGGATGGAAGGATGGGAAGAGGAAAGACGGATGACTGAGGCGGAATTCAAAAAGGAGAAAACAGAAGGAAGTGTGTGGGACAGGAACAAGAGAGAACATCTGTAAATCGCCCGTCTCCGGCTCTCTGTCTTTTACTGTGACATCTCCCTCAGAAGGACAGGAGAAGATAAGAAACACAGAATACAGTTCTTTAAAATACAGCACTGTACATCATTTTGTTCAGGATTTCAGCTTTTTTTGGAAGTAGACAAAGTCTTGTTTTTACATCTTTGTTTGGCTCTACATCCCTGAAAAAGGGACGTAAACCGAAGAGCATGGTGAAAGCGTCTCTTCATTGTGGATCGCTAATTCTCTTCTTGGCAGCAGCTCCCTCTGGAATTCAATAAGCATTCCGTCCTCCCACTTCTATCCTTTCCCAGCAACAGGTCTGAAGAACCATATTAGGCTTAATTAAATTATAATACACTCATAAAATGGAGACTTTCATTTCATTGAATTATTGTTGGTAACACAATCCACCAAGACGCGCACGCAGAACCTACAAAATCTCCAGAGGACACAATCTAATCTCTTTCAAAAGCAGCCAATCGGAGACAATAGGGCACTGCGGGGGACAACGTGGAGGGGAACATCTGTGTGATTGTGACCTGGTCATCTGGACAAGGGCCAAACACATAACCGTGTGTGTGTGTGTGTTCTGCGAGTATCTAAGGCACATAGAAATGTTTGTCTTTGTCTCCTGCCCCCCCCCCACACACACACACACACACACACACACACAGACCTAAAACCTCGGGGACCCACAAAGCCGACTTCATAAGAAGTCTACTGCTGAGACCAACTAGACCCCCTTAAGCTCCAGCCGACGACTGTCTGCTTCACACGAGTCTGTTGGACAGGTTGCCCTGGGAACAGAGTCTTGATTCCATTATGGGATGGATAAACACAATCAAAGAGTTTATCCGCCTTCTATAGCCAGAGAAAAGACCCCTGCAATGATGGATCTAATCTCCTACACAATATCTGGTGCGAGTGTGTGTGTTTGGGGTGTGCGTCATGCCCAAAGTGTGTACGTCGGTCTCTGTGCATGCGTGCTCTTGTAAGACAAGGAGATTGAAAACTCTGCACCTCACTGGAAAGTGGCTGAAGTTGCACTTTTGGAAAGCGATAAAAACCGGCAGTATTATTTAGAACACGGGGCGTGTGTGTGTGTGTGTGTGTGTGTGTGTGTTGTCCTGTGGGGGAGGGCATCAGAGGGATAAAAGAATAAAGATATGGCAGTGTTGCAGCTAGTGACAGGCAGGAGCACCTGACAGATTCATAGCAAACTGGCACTGCGTTTTGCAGACATCCAGCAGATTTCCTCTTTTTAATACTCTCTCTTTCACTTTCCATCCGTCTTCGGCATCCCTTCTTCCATGTGTATTTTTGTCTTCTCTCTGAACATGATGCATGATCCAATGCAAAAAACACGATGATTCAAAGCTGATAAATATGATTAGACTCTTGTGTCTCCTTTTTAATGGCAGTAACTAATAATAGCACACATCCATATTATTTATCTTGTTATATTAAGTACTATTTATCTCAAGAACTAATGCCCCCCCACCCCCAATTATGAACTGCTATACCAACAATACTAAACAATAGTCCTTTCATCAGGCTAGGTTGTTCAGGAGGTAGATGGTCAAACACAGTAGGTACTACATAAGCAACCTGAGCACACACACATGCAGATGTACTGAAAGAAAGGATGAAGCCAGATGTCTTTCTGTCCGATACGTCCAGGTTACACCTCACTGCTCAGTAGTCTCATGTCTTGCCATCCTCTTGTCATTTTCTCACCATGTGCGGCATATTGCAGATGTGTGAAGGGTAGATATATATGTGCACATACGGCAAACAACTTGAATCCAAAGCAAGCCAACATGCCACTGAGAGCCTTTCTATTCCTCTGCACTTTCTTCTTCCTCACATTTATCTCTCTACTCTCATCCCACCTGTCTGTTTGTTTCCTTTTTCATCATCTCTTCCTCTGTGTTATCCTTTCATTCCCTTCCATCTGCTCTCATCTCTCTGTTGTTGGTTTCTTTTCTTCCACCTTCTTTATCTCTCTCCGTCTCTGACCTTTCCAGTGTAAAATCCTCTCTCCGCCCGATTCCCAACCATGCTCCCAGTTTTTCTTAATGGGGTGCGGGTTAGAAAAGGGAGGGACGGGGAGGGGCGCTATTTACCGAGGAAAATCCTGCAGAATGAGGGCTGCCGGAGCAAAGCGGTACGTGTGCATGTATGTGTGTGCGCGAGCAAGCCTTAACGCTGCATTTTAATAGCCTGAGCGCAGACACCTCTTTGAGGCCGACTTCAGATGTTATTGTTGAAGGAAGACTGTGGTCTTCACCGGTAATTCTGCAGCCGCTGCCTGACTAAATGAAGTTTAGGGTTTAACCACAAATTATTTTTTTGCCATTTTCACATCTGCCACAGTAGGGATTTGCATGTTTGAAAAATTTAAATAAAGGCTGGGTCATACACAGGGTAACAAGGTATTGTCATGAAATGACAACAATGACTCTTTGATCAAACAAACCTTGTCGCTGGGATGTGTTGGAGAAGAATTGTGATCCCGTGCTTTAGTTCGCTTGCACTTACTGGGAGCGAGGCCGTTCCTGCTGCCTAATTAACTTCGAAGTGGATCAACATCATAAAAGACTGTGTAATTGTAGGACTTATATGGATCATAAATACCTGAGTAATGGGTGCCATTTTCATTTTAGCAGCAGGGAGTGTATGGACAGCGACTACTGCAGCAAGACTACTGCAGAGACGGCGATAAACACTTGTTTTTTTCTGTCTGCTCGTCATTACTAAACAATAAAACACAGATATACATGCAGATGCCTCGGCTATCATAATAAGTGCCTGCGTCTGTGGCGGGACAAATCACGGCACCTTCTGGCTTTTGCAATTAATTTGGTTTACGGTCTTTGCATTAACTACTTAAGGTGACAAACTGTACGATGGACCGGCGAAGGAGCGCATCACGTCTATCAAGAGAAAATAAAAAATGATACCGCAACATCATAACACAACATCATCATGATCTTTTAACGTTTGACGAGTTCCCCTTAATTAATTAGTGACTGTAACTCTATTTGCAAGGTAGACATGACTCCACAACAAAAAAATTATAATTCTCAAGAAGCCCACTCCTAATTTTCGGTTTTCCTAAAATAATGAAACTTGGCACAGCAAAGTCTTGTTCTTGAAGAGATTTTGTGTTTGAGAATTCAAGCAAAAAAAAAAGTTGCAGGTAAAGAATATGACAAACTTTTTAAAAACCTCCGTAAAGATACTCCATGCCACTTCTAACTCCTGCTCGTGGTCTGTGTGTGCTGCTCAGGAGGGGAGTTAATGAGAGGGTGAAATTAGTGCAGGATCATGGTGTGTTTTCCTTTTCACCACAGGCCACAGCGGTGGGAGGCAGAGCCCTTCTGTCCTCTTCCTGTCATCTCGCCTTCTATCCGCTCCTCAGTCCTTTTCATCGCTGGTTCCTCTGTCCTTCCCCCGAGCGCTCTCTGAAAACGTCCGACCCTCTGACTCTTTTTTCTCGACCGCGGACACTTAACAGCGGAACCGACTCTGAGTAGACCTTGTATGAATTTGAGTGTCTGCACATCACCATGAACACTTTTTAATAAGCTAATGCTGTGAGTGCATTTGGAGAGCTCTGTGCTCAAATGGCTGTGAGGGACTAAAGTGTTCAATCTGGTACACCAACCGGGCTGATCTGAAGACCAGCACAACCATTCTAAAGTTCCTTTATGTTTTAATACACAAATGCACAGACGGCGATAACGTGCACTCACATAGACAGAAGGGCAGTGAGTGAAATTCTGAACGAGACACAGGGAATCATTTGAAACTTTCAACCCAATCACCCCCACAGGTAATTTCAAAGTCCAAAAAAATCTATTTGGAGTCAGAACTAGTAATTAGAAAGCAGTGAGATTAAAAGCAGAATTAAATGGAAGGGAAATTAGCCAAGCATGAGTACGATACTTTTACATAAAGCCCTTCAGCAAGCAAGTTCAGGACTTTGAGTCACTCAATTAAACTATTTTCAGAGATCTGGCTATCCTATCAATTACGATAACATTTTACTTACTAATTAACTGAGATATGGCAACACAGCAACTCTGCTTGACTTTAGGCTTTACCTGCACACACAAAAACACACACAGAGCAAATACAGCAGACATCTACAGGCACGGGCACGCCTGGTCATCCTGTGGACGGCGAACAGGGAGGGATTAGGGGCCTCCTGAAGCTTTTTAAAATGCCAACCTCGTCCAGAGCAAGGGGTGTAAATGCCACCCAAATGTCAGCAGGAGACCCCACAAGTCAAACTAAACTGGCTGCTATATGCACCAACACTCTGCTGCCCCCGTATTAGTGTGCGAGTCTTAAGAGACATACGTTCTACGCTCTGACGCGACAGGTTGGATTGCTGCACTTGTGGCGGCAGAACCAATCTTATTCACTTATTGACTACAAGCCCCAACACTGCTCAGCTTAAAACTTACATGGGGGGGGGGATGTTTTGTAAACCTTGAGGTTATATGGTCCTCTGTGGAAGAGATGTCACCACACACACCGACAAAATACACACAACTCGTACGTAAGGTTGTAGCTGTCTTAGCCTTGTCAAAATAAAGGTTTGATGTAATGAAATAACAGTATTTGTGTCTACCTCACAATATGACTAGAAGGGTAAGCCAAATACACATTGATTGCAATTTCTTTAGAAAAGCAAACATACATATAGAACGAGAGGCAAACATTAGAAGAATCCCCTCCACACTAGTCTCCTTCATGATAATCCAGCCCGTTTCTGGCATTTGGCCAGGGCTAGCTTGTAGCGGCAGCAGGCTAACCGAGGTAAGACAGATGCCCTCCTCCCCAGCCACCTCCTCCGGCTCCTCCTGGGGGAGCCTAAGGCCGTCCAAGACCAGGTGGGAAAGATAATCCCTCCAACATATTCTGGATCACAGATGCAGATATGCAATTCTGATCACTGTTCACTCTCTCGCTGCTTCTGGGCAGTCTGTCCAAACAGAGTAGGTAACAAACCGCAGCCTTGGTCGAGCCCCGGTGCCAGAACGCACATGATCCGTTGCCGAGAATACAGACACAGCTCAACGGTGCTGGCACCCTGTATGTTAACGGTACCCCCATAGGACGTCCAAGGAGGCTCACAAACCATTAACTGGTATCTGGAAGCTCGTTATCTGCAGGTTCAGTTAACTCTGGGTTTACCCATCCACCTACGATCACGTGTATGCAGTGGTGCTGCTCTGAACTACAAGCCAACCACATGCAGCAGCATCTGAACCATGAAAGGAGTATTTGATACAGTACGACATGAAAATAAATGGTAATTAGGTTATGCTGCAACAGAATGTGATGTGCAGTAAGGCGAAAGATAAAAATGCAATCACACAAGCAGAATGAAATACGAAGGTTAGCCTTACATTTACATTTGATTGAATTCTATACATCAAAGGAAGGTTAGATTAGTATTAATATTATTATTATTAGCCCTTTAGATGATCTGATTGGTCATCATCATAAACAAACCTAACCCTAAACCCTAACCAGATATGAACAAACAGACACACAACAACAATATAAAGTACACCTGGCTGAGGAGGAAAGGAAACATACACAACAACACGTGAAAGACGTTTGCAGTTAAACAATAAGACCTTGTTCTCTCGTATGCCTGCCCCCCCCCCCCCCCTCCCAAAAACTGCTTCCGTCATTAAAGCTGCCATGAGTTGCATGGCTGGCTGCAGGAGGTGTAGTGATCCATCAGTGGAGTGCCAGAGCTTTGCCATTAGAAAACCATCTGCAAGAAACAGCGCTCCATTGGCACTACAAGTCTGGAGAGGGCAAGTCAGAGGGAGGGAGGGAAGAGAAAGAAAGACAGAGAGACAGAGAGACAGAGACAGAGACAGAGAGAGAGACACAGAGACAGAGAGAGAGATGGAGAGACAGAGACAGAGAGAGAGACAGAGAGAGAGAAAGAGAGAGAGAGAGAGAGAGAGAGAGAGAGAGAGAGAGAGAGAGAGAGAGAGAGAGAGAGAGAGAGAGAGAGAGAGAGAGAGAAACCTGTGTGCGAGGCAGTTTGGTGTGATTGATATGAACCATTACAGACAGCATGGAAGAGGTAGGCAGAAAGCTAGTCACCGTTGTATTTTTGGTCATTTGTTCAGACAAAAGCTTGGCCGGATCCACAGTGAACAGGGGTTGAACGTCAGTGTGTGTGTCTCAGAGAGAGAATGAAGGTGGGAGAGAGAGGGAGGGACTGAGAGAAAGATTCGGGAGCCAAATCTGATTGGTTTGTTGAATCACATGTTTTCTGATGCAGGCAGCCCACAGAACACAGACCGGGTTGTCTTATTTCACAGCTTGCGGGTTGGTAGACACTCCACATACCCAAATGTATGTGCACAAAAAGTGAGTTTTTTGTGATATGTACCAACATTGGCAGTCCTTACGCTCACTTAAACCAGTATTTTGCTGTCAGAGCGCATCAATCAAAGAAAAGGTAACGTAACAACTGAGAACACAGTGGCGATGTGATGAAGAGCAGCAATGGATCTGATAGATGAAGTACAGTCTAGCTTTACTAAATCAACTGGCTGATTCTCTGCAAATTCCACATTGTTTAGCAGCCAGTCCAACGTTTAGTGGTCGGGTATATGCATCATTGATTTGCCAGCATACTTGAACAAATTGTAAACAAACATCTGTCTGTATTGGCTGTTTTTTTTCCAAGTGTGTCGGTATTCACTGAGTATGACGTTCAACGTTCAAAGAGCCAAACAGTAGAGCCCAGATGGCCTGTGTGAAGCTATAGCTCTCCGCTGGCGAAGGTGCAAGATACTTTTATCGTCAAAACATTGAAAGATTCAGATTTAGGGGATAAAGGAACGCTTATCCTGCCTCAGCATTAAAACTATGCACTGTGATGTTAGAATTGTGGAAATGTAAGCAGTGTGGAAGTAGGAAATGTCTCTGTTTAATGGATCCTAGAAGGTAATGTATCACTGCATGGAGGCCAATTCAATTAAATTGCCTCACTATTAGATTTACACAACTCGCCTGGGACCACAGCGCTGTATAGAAAACTACCAGACATACAGAAAATTACCACAAAGACAAGCCTTCACAATACTCACATTTAATGGGAAATAAAAGCGAGGACGGGAGTCGATCTGTATTCCTGGATGGTATCAAACCAAACATTGGGAACTGAAGGAACAGTATATTACATCATGTTTGATTTACGATATCCCACTAAATGTTCAAAAGGTTGAAATCAATAGATGGTCACTAAGAGGCCATGTAATATAATTAGTTTGATATTTTACTGGTATTGAGTCATGTCCCAGCCTTCATATGTCTCAAGTGGCTTGGTCATAGCTCTCTGACAGACCAGTATGACGCTACTGGCACTTTCACACACTTATCTCGTAAAGTTAATGGAATCCTGCCCAAATTGTTCCAGTAAAAAAAGCAAGTTTTGGTCCTTCATTAACTGTATCTGATTAAGTTTACTATTGCTGGACAGCAGTAGTGTCCTACATCAGAATTTCCTGACGTTATAATCATAACATCGATTGTTATGAAGTATTGGAAGTCTATTCCTACGTTAACAGTAACGCCTTGTTTGAACTGAGTACTAGTACACTGCCTCAGCACTTAATCACACAGTAGGTGGTGTCTCATTATAGACTTGCTGTTCTGTGTCGCTGATCACATCCCCAATAAACTACAAACACGCATTCGAGTGCACATCCGAATCAATTCCTGGCTTGATGTTTTGGCGTGTCGCTCGGTGCCGTACCTGAGAAGCGGCTGGAAGATGACGGTGATGTTCCTTGCTCCCGGTTTGCACACAAACTTCATTTCTCCCCCTTCAATCAGGTTGTCATCAGCACCACCTAGAACAGAGGAGACAGGACTTGACTCAACCAAACGACAAAATAGACATCTATACCTGCGGTGTGTAAAATGTAGAAGTGTGAATCATATGTAGGACGACAGTTACATGACTTGAGGAGGATCTGAAGATGTGCTTTCAAAACAGCCCCACCCGAAACTCAGCAATCACCACCGTGCCAAGTCCTTTAACAAGACACCAAATCCCAACCAACCCCAAGAGCGCTGCTCTGTTGATGACCCTGAACTGTGATCTCCCTCTAAGGGGAATGTAACAATTATGTTCCCTCCATTAATCAATCTTAAATTATTCTGAGACATTCTCAAAATATTTAAATGTTCAGATCGGTACAGGCATACAACTTCAGCCCTAATAAATCCGTCACTCAATCAGTGCGGCTCTCCATCACAAATCTAAACGTGCATGCTCGCACTCCTCCTCCAGTGACACCCCTGCGTCACTGTGTGGGTAAAACCCACAACTAACGGGGTTAATCAGAAAATCATTGCCATGTAACGTGCTCACTCACAGAGGAATTGGGGGGGCAGAGAGGGGAAGAGGGGAGATCACAGGAGAGAGAGAGAGAGAGAGAGAGAGAGAGCCCCGAAGCTCATTACCTCCACTCATCCTGAAGTAATCAATGGAATTGATGGAGAAGAAATTGCGCTTCGTTGTCAATACAGGTAACTGCAAAGCAAAAAGGATTGTCTGTCTCTGTGTGCGTGTGTGCGTGCATGGAGGAAGGTTTTGAAAGAACACTATGCATGAATGCACGCTCATGTTTTTGTATATGTTTATAAATTGTCCATTGATTGAGAGAAGGAGAAGGAGAGCAGCATGCAGTGGAGGAAATGTTTTACATTACAATTTCTGGATTTAGGTTGATGGTGAAGTCCCACGGCACTCAGTAACAATACATCCATGAGGCCGGAAAAAACAGACAATGCAATAAATAGCCATCGAGATTCAAAACCTTGGGAGCCAGATACATTCACAATTGAGCTCTCTGTGTGTGTGTGTGTGTGTGTGTGTGTGTGTGTGTGTGTGGGGGGGGGGGGGGGACCTTCAGGAAAAAGTTTGCCGACAAGGTTTAAGTCTCTGTAAGAATAATACCATCAACCTGCTGACTGCACTTTCCTGTGGAGCGAGTGTGTTCAATCGAAATGAGGTGAGATGTGGTGTCGAGTGAACGGAGTCAGTTAAGTGGGGAAAAGAAAACTGGACAGAAATCAAACAAGATGGCGATCCAAGCTACTTTGATAGGGTTTTGAAATAGGTGTGTGTGTGTGTGTGTGTGTGTGTGTGTGTGTGTGTGTGTGTGTTCAGGAATGGGGAGACTTCAGCTTGGCACAAAGCCCCACTCGGCTGTTTGCTTCCGTTTCATTTCCATGTCCAATACGACCTCGCACAGCTCTTGTGATAGAACACAAAAACACTTTGTCGAGCGTGCGAAAGTCTTTTCCGCATTAACCTGCGCTGCCGGCCCAGCCTTGCATTCAAATGCATATCCACCCATTGTTCCCCTGCGCCGGGCTCCATAGTACATTTGTAATGGAACAAGGTTCTTTAGAGAAGTATGGGAGACAACACTCTCCGTATTTATTTATCTATATTATAAAAAATCCCCTTATACAGACAAGGGGAGCTTTCAATCCATCCCAAAATCTTTCAAATCAAGGGTTTTTATGATTCGGATCTGTTGCCGTGAAATTCACCTGCACGATAAGCCCACCTTCGCACTGCTAAGTGGAGACGGAGATGAGGTCCAATTCACTCAAACTCTCTTTCTCCGGATCTCCATCCATTCATCCTTCCTTTGGTGCCAATTCAATTAAGACTCAATTACAGGCTCCTAAACAAAGCTGCCGCCAAACGCACTCTCTCCTGCTCTTCCTCCATCTCTCCCTCACGTTCTCCATCTCTCTCTATCGCTAACCATCAAAATGGAAAGAGCTAGCAAAACTTTTGTTTTCTCGTCTTCAACCTGCAAGTTCCCATGAATAACATCAACATGTCACAGACTCTGGGAGAGTTAGCGTTACCTGTCTGCTCCAGGAACCACGTCTAACTGGCAACCCCACACCCACACCCCCACACACCAAATTGACTACCATGTATGTATTCCCAATGGCAGTGACCAATTTAATTTCATGCTCTAAACATCTGCATCCGTGTCAGACAAAGGAGCGAGGAAGAGGCCCCATTGATCCGTGGGGTCTGGGACCAGCTGCCAACAGGGCATAGCACTGATGAATATTAAATAGGCCAGCATTAATATGCATGCCATTCTTCAGAGTTGTCTAGACGTGACAGGGTGGCTCCGGTTTCAGGTCAGGATGCCACCAAACCGCTGCCAGCCATCTCTCAAAATAATGTGTAGAAGTGCCATTTTAGTTTGTGAAAGCTTGTGCATTTGCACGCGTGTGCTCGAGTATTGGTTAGTGCTCTTTGTGTGTGTGTGTGTGTGTGTGTGTGTGTGTGTGTGTGTGTGTGGTCTGAGCCAGGATTAGTGGGAGGGGTGTGCGGAGGTGTGGTGCTCAGTGGGACGGCAACTGAAAGCTGGAAAGGAAGAAGCAACACATTCTAATGTTGCCAAATCTGCCTGAAATCCCCCTCGAGGACCACTGCACCGCACCGGCTGCAACACACTCACCTCGGCAGATAAAAACATCTGTGGATTTAAAGGGTACAGACTGACAGGTACAGATATGTATACATATACGGCTCAATGGCTTTACGCACACACACACACACACACACACACACACACACACACACACACACACACACACACACACACACACACACACACACACACACACACACACACAAACAGTGACACCCATCCAGCCCCCTGTGGTGTCGTAGCATGGGCTCCCCAGCCCACATGTAATCAAGTCAGGCAGTGACTTAGTGAAATTGCATTAGCTACACTTTCATGGGTTTGATGAGAAACAGGTTTGATCCTGAGATGAATTCCGGCCCTGCCCAGATTTAGGCGGGGAATGAGCGAACGTGTGATGCCTTCTTTAACACACAGCGTCTGCTGGGACCTGAGTGTTTCTGTATGCATCTAAGAGTGTGTCAGCGAGAGCGAGAGGAGGAAATCCAGACAGGCGGGCAGAGTAACAGTCATAATCCCTAATTTACAAGTGGTTTGAAGCTCTTGCTGTGTCCGCAATCCAAATGGGTGTGCCTGTATGGAAAAAGGGACAGAAGTCCAAATACTCCCGAGTCCCTATTTGAGGGTTTACGTGCATACATGTAATACCACATATATAGCAACAGATGATAATCAAATGATTAATAGGTTCAATGTGTAAATATCACTTGACTAGTTGTACTATTGTTTTTAAAAGAGGTGTATCTTAACTTTGCTTGCTATTATCATCTCTCCATAAAAATGTATTATGACAAATTCTCAAGTTAAGTTTAAAAGAAGATGTATGAATGGTTTCTATCATGTATATTTGCCAATATCAATAATCCTTACATAGAATCTATAAATAATGAGCATTCATCCATAAAACATTGGTCTTTCAAACACTCAGTTGCGCAAACAAACTAAATGTATATAAACTGTGTTTATTCATATGTCTTAATACAATAAGCTTCGCCATGCATGCAGGTGAACCCAGTTGTAAACATGTATGGCCGGCGTGCTGATCTGGGTTTGTGTTCATGTCAACTCAAGACCATCAAAGACGCTCCAGCTAGTCTCTGATTGGGACCGGCAGGAGGGCGCAATCATGTCCACACACTGGCACGATGTAGCCTCACAAAGGTGAAAACAACTTGCTGTGCTGGTCAAGAAAGCATGAGCGGCATTTAACATCAAAATACCACGTTTCAATTTGATGGGTAAGATGCTACAACATCCGCACCTCTCCACAGTATGTGCAGTAATTGAAGGCCTATAAAAAAGTAGAGCGAGGCAGTGCTCTTCCTTTGATTGAGGCGTCTCATCTGTGCTGTTAGCCAGCAGTGCACGTCACGCTAAATTGTGCAAACAGAAAGCAACATATATAATAATCCAATTTTCAACTCCAATGGCCTCATTTGTCTGTAGCCGCTACGCTATAAAAATTAGTTTGGGAATGATCAATTCAGGTAATATCTATATGTGTGTGTGTGTGTGTGTGTGTGTGTGTGTGTGTGTGTGTGTGTGTGTGTGTGTGTGTGTGTGTGTGTGTGTGTGTGTAGTCGGCTGCATTTCCGAGATTTCCGTGTCAATAATGTATGACTCTCTGGTCATTCCACTCAGACCGTCTTCATGTCTGATTAGGTCTTAATGACAACCTTCTATTATTAAAATTAATTTGATGGGATGGTATCTGCTGCACCACCAACCAGGAGACCGAATCCGTTCCTTAGACGAGAATAAACGTTCTAAATAAATAATAGTATAAATAAATTCAGGTGTAAATTGGTTGGATTAATTATTAAAAGCCTCACTGTGGCACACAATGTGTCTCCGTGGTCTTGGCTTTAATGGATGCACATCTCTCAGTGGTGGTATGACAATAATGCACTCCAGTAGCAGAATGGATATTCATTGTGCAGAATGTCTCTTTTGAGACACGAGGAGGACTCATCCTGTCAAGTCATGGGACCTTTTCTACTAAGTTTGTAGTAATTTGAGGAAAACCAGCATCACTCTAATCATGAAGGGTTCAAAAACACTCTTTTCTTTTCCGCCAGGGTCTCTTGAATCTGTCGACCACAACAAAGAGTTGCGTAGGAGTGATTGAGTACATGTACGTGAGTGGATAAAGACCAGGGGAACTAATCGGCCAGAAAACCAAGTGTCATCACAACTTTTGATTGGACCCAGCAGGGAACCAGGCAGCACATTGCACACCCTTTTCTGTACCCGCAAGAACCTGTTGCATGCTGGGAAAGTAAGAGGTGGGTATTTATCTGCCTGGCTCCCGGTGAAGCTGCCGCTGCACAGGTGCCAGGTTCTCCACAGCCTCGTGTCCCACATGCCCTTCTTCCATCCTTCCTTCCTTGCTTCCCTCACTCGCTCCCTTTTTGTATTTGTTCATCCCTCAATCTTCTCCAATCAGCAGGTCTGAGATTAAAAGTAAACACAGAGGTGACAGCCAAAGCCGCCAACAATGACAACACCAATGCTGATTAGAATTAGCCTCAGGTCAGGAAGATACACCGAGCTCTTCCTCTCTGATTAAACGTCGGCACTGTGTAAACTATTACAACCTTGTTCCAGTCTCCTCCTGTTGTCCTCTGCGTCCTCCTGTCATTCCTATTCTTCAACTTTCTCACTGCATCTAAAGTCTGATCCCAGAACTCCAACTAGGCTATAGTTGGGAGATAATGACTTTCTTCCTAAAAAGTTTACATCGACAATATGCTTCCCTATAGCTTGCAGACATCGGCCATATCTAAAGTTCAGAATCAGCTTTCTCCTTTCTAAACTATTCTAGGTGCAAGGCCATCACTGCACGGACACCTGAAGGAGACACGCGTGCAGTGTCTAATGTGGATGTGCTTTGGTTAACGCAGGATTCATTTTGGGTGACATCCAGATTCACTCCTGGGCTCCAGCAGGTGTTGCTGGCTTGTGTTTGGATAATCATCTTTGATTCACATTTTGTCTTGAAGTGGAGAGCCACAATTACTTAATGAACTGCAAAGTGCAATGTACTGGCATCAATTCTGTAGAAGACGCTTCCTTTTAGAGGGTCTGAAAGTGCATGACAGCAAGCGTGTTGATAATCATATTACTGTTATAGTGTACTGCTGTATTTTGAAGCTTTGGTAACATTATTGTTTTAACCTTTCATGCCAGTAAAGGCCCAATTGAATTTGAGTCAAATGCTGGCAACTTAGTGCATTTTCCAGTTTGTAATTTCAGCACCAGAGCTACTATAATCCAACCGCTGGTCCCACCGCAGATGAAAGTCCAACACTGCATTTACATCAGTGTGTGTGTGTGTGTGTGTGTGTGTGTGTGTGTGGGGGGGGGGGGGTATCTCTAATGTTTGACAATCAACCTTGCTGAAATCTATGTACGAGCAAATTGAACACGATGAGCCCGAGCTAACGCACACAAAATAAATACTGAAAGCTAGGACATCTGCAGAAGTGTGTGTGTGTGTGTGTGTGTGTGTGTGTGTGTGTGTGTGTGTGTGTGTGTGTGTGTGTGTGTGTGTGTGTGTGTGTGTGTGTGTGTGTGCCTGTTTTCCACAATATGCAGAGCTGCTCCATATTTGCTTTCATGCTGAACACAAATAAAGGCTTTTCTCAGTAATAGCCTGTCAGGTAAGAGAGGTACCTCGCATTTTTATCTCCAAAGCCAGTTATGTCGCTGCTGGAACAAAGCGACTCATAAAGCGGTCTGGCACCGGAGCAAGAGGGGAAACATGTCGCTTTCTAATGGCATTCCTGCAGGATACAGGACTCAGTGTGGACCCAGGTTACAACGGACATGTCATGTATGACATTACTTGGCATGCATATTTCATGTAGTGTCCACACACACACACACACACACACACACACACACACACACACACACACACACACACACACACACACACACACACACACACACACACACACACACACACACACACACACACGGCCACTATGAAAGCCCTCATCAGTCATTGATGTGACATGTGTCTTTACATCACTCAGGGTCAAGGGCAATGTTACACTACCAATAAGGGCCAATTAAAGGACACCCTTAATAAATGGTGAACCTGAGGATATTCCAGATATAGAGACAACATTTAACATCGTCCATCTTTTCTTAGTCGTCCTTGTGCTATAAGACAAGTCGCTGGAAAACAGTAATGTCTTAAAGTTTCAGAAAATGTTCCTGCACTGTTTCTACAAACATATTTTCCTAAATTCTCTTAACTCTGACACTGGGATACAGTTTCAGAAATTTCTAAAAACGTATGACAAGGTTGTGAATAGTTAGTGAATATAATATTACCTCCTTTATATGAGTCACGCCTATTGACTTCAATCTGTTCAACAGAGTTTTGGAAGAGAAAAACAAGGTTTATTAATAAGGTTACAATAAATATGGACAAATAATTATGTATTTATTTACTTACGGTGGTCCATGTGAACATGCAACACATTTAATTTAATTTGCTTCGGATCTGTTTTTGATCCGTTATTGAGTCTTCCATATTGAGACGCCTACGCATTCACACACAACAATATTAAAATATTAATCTCCAAACGGCAAAGAGCAAGAGAAGTTTAACACCAGCAAAGAAAGAGGAGCACGAATCATCTCTTCACGGAGCAAGACAGCAACAAGAGGAGAAGAGAAATCAAAATGCAAGGCATCAGATATGGCTAAGAAGGCGTCTTCGACATTCCGGCATCATAATCCTTTAATAATTATTGATTTCTTCACCGACAGAGTTGAGCTCTATCTGAGGCTCTGTTATGAATATGATAAATCATAATTGCAAGGTCAGCGGAAGTCATGTATTGATCACCCGTCAAGATGAGTGAGCAACCATTACCTTGAATTCTGACAACGCGTGAAGAGAATTAATTATTGGAAAGAGAATAATTGAAAAGGCAAGATAGCGATTTTACGATGAACTCATCTGAAAGCGGTTCTTCGGCGTAGAACGAGGTTAGACCTCAAAAACATTGGCTAGTTTTATCGAGCAGCCATTTGAATGGATAGTTTTTGGGGGGGTCAGTCGATGAGGGTGATGTCTCTTCATCATTCTGAAATGTCCAAACTTTTCTGAACACTGAATTTATCCGAAACATTTGTTTACGCATACACTTCTGTGAAAGCGTGGCTATCAACATCTGCTAACATCTGCCACCCCTGATATCCCACCTAACACCTCCACCCATGTCTCCCACTAGACATTTTTTTCCATTTGCACCTCTTTCCCCCCCCTCCCCATCGAGGTGTACACATCAGCTTGACAAGGAACACCACTTCTGGTTGCCCCAGCAGCCACTCTCTTCTTCTTCTTCTTCTTCTTCTTCCTCCTCCTCCTCTCCCTCTCACGGGAACATGATGCTATTAAACATAAACAAGAACCCTCTAATAAAGTACAGGCTTGTTTTTCTATATCTTAGACTGAGCATTAGGTATAACAGGTGTGGGCAGAGGGAGCTGTTTGTAACTATATTGTTTGCGTACGGGACTCAGCCAGACGGCTCCTTTTGTTCGCCGGACACCGCGAGAACAAGAACATTTGAATATCAAAAGGAAAACAGTGAACGTGTGAAATAGAACTGGAAACCGAGGTGATTATGAATACATCATAGAAGTTGAGCAAGGTCAGAGGTCTGCGTACGTGCCTGCAGGGAAATGGGGAAGTCTGAAGTGTGTATGTTTGTTTACGCACATATCCGGGGCAAACAATATCGCATAAACATAATGAGGGAAATAACAAAAAAATGATTTAAAGAGGCTGTGAATCATTACTAACTCAGTGCATGGTGCAAGACTGCATTGTTATTGGGATATATTCACACTTCAACTTCCAAATGACCACTGGGTTACTCCGTGTCATCTGCCCCCCCCCCCCCCCCCCCCCCCACACACACACACACACACACACACACACACACACACACAATAGCGAGGCAATCAAAAAGCAGGGGGCGTGTTTGGGAGACATGTGGAGGAATATGGGGGCAATGGTAACACATCTACTGCTGGAAAAAGTGTTATTCTCATAATTTATTCATAGGGAACGTGATTGAATCTGGATGGGGCTCTGTGATTCTAGAGTAGGGATTTGCCGAGAATACAAACACTCCATACACATTCAGACGGACAGCTGAGGAACTGCTGGACATACGAACACTTCACACACGCTCTGGCTGGCGGTCTCACTATATACGTCCCGAATATGTATTCCAGATGTGGCTACATATGGAGGCATAATAAAGTCTTTAGATGAAGCATTGGATTAATTGAAGCGTTCGAGACGTGCTTCAATGGAGAAGGCAAGCAATTAAGCCCCCCCCCCCCAATCCGTGTGTGTCTGCTTCTGTGTATGCAAGGCATGTGAAGAGCACCTCTGTAGCTGTCTGCATGTGTGTAATGATATATGGAGAGTCTTTACAACACTCGAGAGACATACATTACAGATATTACAGATTAATTTCAAACTCATTAGAGATATGAGGCTCCGGGTAGGTTTAAAAAGCCATTAGACGTTCTACACAAACAACCGCTGCTCTGATTCTTACTTAAAGATCTGGGAAACTGAAAAAAAAGGCACTTGACGTATTGTAACCTCTCCAACATGAAAATATAGTTTATATCAGTATGTAGTATCATTCACCAAAGGGCAGCAAATACAGCAAAGGCTTCTGCCAAAAACTGCAGTACTTCTGACTTTGTACTCGACTTTGTGCATTTTTGTTGCTTTGTCGACGGTGCATGGCTGGATTTAAAACAAGCAATCAAACTCTTACTTCAAAGACGATGTTGCTGAGCATCGGAGTTAATAACTATATTGACTTGAAGCAGACCGTTGCAAGAAAAAAAAAAAAGAGAGTTTCGGAAACTCCAAGCAGAGAGACGAAGAGACACACATGACTAAGCTTTAAGTGTTGAGTAATCCCACAGCCAGAAGAACTCATCAACTCAATCTCTCGTTTCTAACTCTTTTGCGCTCCCCTCCCTCCCTCCCGACAGTAAGTTTAATTTGAAGAGAGAGGGAAAAAGTCCCTTTCCACACCGTCTCTATACATATTTTTCTAATTTCTTCCTTCAGAAATCTCTTAATGGCTTCTTTGCTGGACCTTGATGAAAACAATGACTTTTAACCTTCCCCTTCCTCCCCCCCTCTCCATCATTCCTCTCCCTCCATCACAGTCGACTTATTTCACTTTCTAAATGATTTCTTACTCCTTCAATCTCTTTGCCAGCCACTCAGGCCCCGGCCCGGCTTGTAGCCGGTGCTGCGCATTGTGACAGGTGAAATGAAAGCCCGAGAGAAATCTCATCTTCTTATAAACGCTCTGAGGCATTCAATGTGCCAGTCAAAAAAAATATATTTTTACCCTTTTTCTCTCCGAGACACCGACAGATGGAGGGAGGGGGGGGGGGGGGGGGGGGGGGCTGTTATTTGAAGACCATTTGGGGTTTTCCTTTATCCACAGTTAATCAATGCTGTTCTTCTTTGGTGCCGGGAGGGGAACTGAGGCATCTTTGCTACATTTACAGACTAGCTACTGTACGAGTGTCTGAACTTCAGTCCGTCTTTTGTTTATTTCTAAGATAAATACCGAGAGAAGCCTAATGAATACTACATTATGTAAATAGTTTACGTAAAATAGTCATAATTGGTCATGCAGATATTGTCAAAGGATCATTTTTCCGTGTGTTATGGAGTAGTTTCTCTTCAGATTAAAAGCACTTAGGTGTTCTCGTCTCTACCATCTCCCACATTTTCTGTTTCATCCAAACAATGTGAAAAGGAGCTTTGTGTGAATAAAGGAATGGTAGCAGACAAACAGCGCTGTCAGGCACTGCTGATTGAAACCTCAAGGTCAGAGGCAGGGAGGGGGGGGGGGAGAGAGAGAGAGAGAGAGAGAGAACAAGAGAGAGATTAGCAGCAGAAGTAGGAGCTGTAGACCAGCTGAGACTCTCCAGGGTCTGGCCGGACAGCTCTCTATGTGCTATTTTGTGTGCGTGCGAGAGAGAGGTTTTCAAGGCCTCTCCCTGTAGGCGGATTCTGCAAAGTCACCATGCTCTCTGCTCTCTCTCTGTCGTCTATCTCCATCCCCGTTTTCCTCTCCATCATCCTGTTGTCCGCCTTTCTTTTTCTGAAGTGGAACTCCTCGACCTGCAACAGGCCCTTCCCCATCTGGACCCTTTTGTTACGGCGCTGCCTCGGTCTCCAGCTGGATCCATCCACATCTCTGCCTCCATCGTAGCCACACATGACCGAATGCCCCTCACCTCCCTCCACCTTCTTTTCTATCCTGCTGCCATTCAAGAAGAGACATCTTTTCATAAACTCTCTACTCATTTATCTATCGGCACTTACCGAGTATTTCTGCATGTTCAGTGAGCTTGAAGGACTGAGATCTCTTCTCACTCGACCCATACACCTGTAGCCTCCCTCTCTCCCGACCTCAACCTTCGCTCTGTGTTCCAGCTGGTCTTTCTTTCTTTCCTGCTTTATCCAACAAACTCTGCCCAATTTATTCTGTCACATTTTACTTTCCCTTCTTTTTCACTCTTCTGTCAATATCTTTTCACACCTTCTGCTCTTTCATCCCTTTTCGTTCGTCTCACTATCCTTCCAGCCGTCGTCACTTCTCCAATCCAGCTGTTTCCGGAGTCTTCCGTTCCCCCAATCTCTCTTTCTCTACCCCCCACCCCCCCTCCCCGTCCTCACCTTGTAATTCTCCACTCTTGCTGTAAAGTTCTCGTCTCTGCTCTCTCAAGTAGGCACTCATGCTGATGGCATGGGAAGACGATTCAAACCTGCAAAACACACAAAGAGGTTTAACACGCGACACAACCGTTCAACACACAACGTAACAAAAGAAAACGTGATCCTTACTTGAAGAGCGACTGCTTAGCACGCTGTGGTTTCTTCTTCGCAAAAAAGGCAGCGAACTCACTGCCAGTGCTGGCGTAGGACAGTTGAGCGGATGGCTCCGTGGCACTGCGGCTGTTCTTCACGTCCAGATACTCCATGAGCAGAACCTAACACGGCAAACGGAGTGCAACGTCAAAAAGCTAAAAAAGCAGAAACCTTTATGGGAGGATTGTCCTTCAGCCGGGTCACATGGGGTCAACCTCTCCATGAGTCTCAGTGCTTCTGGGTAAGACGGGCATTTGTAGCACAATCACAACAAACTACAAAGCATCAATCTCAACTATCAGTTGACTTAACGGTGTAAAGCCGTTCACTGAGGCTTCTCTACTGTCAGTCCCTCATTTATCACATTCATAAGCTTCCTGCTGTTACACCTGAGATAATGTAACATGGAGTACTCCAGCTTATTAATGACTTCAAAGCTCCCATACAATCATATCCTGTGAGCTCAGCCTGCTCTGTCCACTGATCAACTTATTCATGAGTAGCTTATTTTTAACCAGAAAGCCTTTGTAGAGTAGAACTAAAAAAATACCCACATTTACTGCATTAACCATCGAATTATGCTCACTCTTTGCTACAAAACGTAGCTGAAACCACGAGTTGCTCTCAGTCATGTAAGAGTATTTTGCTGATATTCTTCTATTTTCATTTCACATTTAATGTTAAAAATGTTGTTCAGCAGCGCTACATATCCAGCCGATCAGCTGTGGACATCCCTAGCAGCAGCTTTTGTATGTAGCGTGGCTTGTAGTGTCACACCATCTACCAAGCCAACCCTGAAAAACTAAAGAAAACCCAAACTTTGAGGCCGCTGACACGACTGGGTGCTTCTCGCCGTAAAAACTTCGTCGACCTTTTCCCTGATCTGTCGACATGATCCATGGTGAAATCCATCAACGTCTTATCATGCTTCATAAAAGTCTTATCACCGTCTAACAATAGCTGAGGACGAGCACATTGAAACTGTGGCCAGACAGAGAAAGTGAACTTCCTCTCCTCCATCATCTGTTGCTTTTCATTGCCTCTCATTTTTCAAAATCTCTTCGTGCTTCATCATCTCTCACGTTTCTATTTTCTCTCTATTGCTCCATCTCCCTCATTTCATCCTCCCCCCTTTTCTCTCTTGGTCTTGCCCGCTTCTTCATTCCTCTCTCCGTGTGAATACATATGTTCGAAAATAGCCTCCCATATCTAATAGCTTCATAATTTAGCAGGGCCATTTAGCCTGTGTGTGTGTGTGTGTCTAATTCTGAGGTGCCGCGTGGGTCAGCCCAGAATGGGACCAGAGTAATGGTCGAGCAGATGGAGATCCATCCCGACCATAATGATGCAATTAACGCTGCAGAGAGCTCCCCCATCATGCATGGGAAAGCCATGCTAACACACACACACACACACACACACACACACACTACCTAAATTGATCATTCCCAAACTAATTTTATAGCGTAGCGGCAACACAGCCATTACAAAATAATACTTAAGCAGGTATCCTTAAAAAAAAAGGTCAATTTTGTTGAAAGGACAGCTAAAATGCATTTCTCTAACTTAAAATTGATTTCATGTTTAATAAGGCTGGTGTCACCCTGTAGCAACTGGTCATGAATGTAAATACGCAAGTTCAACACGCGCACAATATCTTCCAATTACTCTCCAACACACTTCCCCACATCACAGGCAGCAGCGGAGTCTGTCACACACGCCCTCTCCAACCGGCAACACCAGAGCATCCGCTTGCCACTAGCCTCACGCAGCAGCTAATCCCATCAGTGTATTAATTACTAATGATGAGCTGATGGAGCGAAACCCCCCCCCGACTTGCTAGCGAGCTAACGCCCAAGCAGACTTAATGAAATGCCAGCGCCGGGCTGATGAAGGGGCTCCGACCCTACTTAAATTGCATTAGCCTGGAGACAGAGTGAACTTTGGAGGCAATTAGCTGGACTGCTAGGACAGAGAGGAAGATAGAGGAAGAGAGGGATGGGAGGCGGAAAGCAACACGGAAGGAGAGATAAAAAGTTTGAAGTTGTGGAGAATAGAAAGGGCAAAGGATTATGGGAGTGAAATGCACACTGAACAGAATGTAACGGAAGAAATGGGAACGTAAAGAGAGAAGGAAGAGAAAAGAGAGGACGCAAGTTAAATAACCAGTTGTTGCTGATTGAACAGCTCAAAGGGAAGTTAAAAAGGAGGCTCGCTTCCTTACATCAAGACTCTAGTGGAGAGAAAAAGCTTTGCTTAACGTCGCCTCTTTAAAAAGCACTTTTACTTTGTTGCAAAGCCAAACTACTGCAAACATGTGTATATTGTTGTTACAAGTGGATTGGAAGACACCGACTAAATACATCTCAATCCCAGTGTGCAAACTAACGATCCAGAACAACAGAACAATCTCAGAAGCTTAAGACTTCACCGTTGGTTGTCAAGAAAGAGCCTTTTTTATAAACGACAAAAGTTTTCCAATTATAAAATGAATCACAACAACGTCTCACTTTAAACCTTGAAATATATTGTGTTGTCGCGTTAATATGAGCCAACGTCATCTCCACCTGTCAACTATTCAAGTACGTCCCCGAGGAATATGACAAAACTACTACGTCACAAGTAAGCTGCAATCATCCACACTACACTCTACACACACTACCCCAATTCAATACAAACAAGGCACCGCTAAAAGAAATAATCCACTAAATGTTGCTCCAGTGGTGATAGTCTTCATTAAGGTTTAATGTGCTGTAGTTGCATTTATATAGATACAACTTCATGCCAAAGCCTTTTTGATTTTTTACAAAAAAGAATACGTCTGATGAATGTAAATATAAAAGATATTTGCTCTGTTTGACACAAATGTTTGTGAATGTGTGAATATTGTACTAGTCAGCTATTCACTAATAAAACAATGGAGCCGTCCACCCTCTCCACAACTACTCACATGACCTGCATGTACTCTACTTGTCTCCGTAAGACAATCTCCCTTTCTTCCTTCCTCCTCCCTCCTCCCTCTCACCCGTCAGGTCAAGCATATGAAATCTCATTAAAACTGATCTTACTCATGCAAGAGGAACCTATAACTGCCACCTGTGTGTGACCGCGCCGCTCATCAGCGAGGGGCACGTACAACGTGACGACGACGTGTCAGAAATAAGGAGAACCAGAAAGATCAGGAATCAGTATAAAAAGGAATTGTGTTACAATTAAGGGGGGAAAAATGACATGAGAGAATTGTGTTGCAAAGATATGAGACCGAAAGATGAACTAAGACAGAATGAAAGATGTAAGCAAAACGGTAATTAGGAGACAATGGGGACACAAAAGGTGAAGACAAAGAGTTCGCTCAGTGTCTGCACCCGTCCTCACACACACACACACACACACACACACACACACACACACACACACACACACACACACACACACACACACAATAAACAAATTCAATGGCTCACAAAATAATTACCGATGGCCCCCAGAGCTCGGTTCCAAATGGGACCATATCTAATTTAGTAAAGGCCTGAAGCATCGGTACGTCTGACGAAGCTGGCTCTGATATCAGAGGAAGACTAATGGTAGTGCAGGTAGTACCACATGAAAACAAAGTAATGTCTCTCTCCATATTTCCTTCTTTGTTTGAACACTTCAGGTCGCAAATCTGGACCTTAAACACGGAAATATCCTCTCAGCAACTTCTACAGTGTAGACGGATCCTGATAAGTTGGACAAAACAGTATCTCCATGCTACTGTTAGTTCAGTGAACTAAAACTATAACTTTCATTAAAAGGTTCCAAAGAGTTAGTAAACGAATTGGCTGAATTCCCAAGAAAATAAATTAAAGAAGAGATCTACAGTGCCCTCCAGAATCATTGGCACCCTTAGTAGATATGACCAAAACAGGCTGTGAAAAAATGTCTTTGCTGTTTATCCTCTTGGTCTTTCACTCAAAATATTCACAAAAATCTTACCTTTTCATTGAAGTAAAATTATTGAAAGAAAAAGAAAATGTTGACATTAACTAAATATTTTTCTCCAAAACATGTTTGCCACAATTATTGGCACCCCTAGAAAATATCATGATTAAAATTTAACTGAAGTATAATTCCAGTCATATTTTACATTTGTAAGTTCACCTGTTTGATTAGGAACTCTTAAGTGGTCAACCATGACTTCCTGTTTCACTGGGGTATATATATAAGGTGACACAGGCCAACTTCCCTTAGTCATTCATCACAATGGGAAAGACCCGAGAACACAGTGACGATGTGCGACGAAAAGTTGTTGAGCTGCACAAATCAGAAAATGGATATAAGAAAATCTCTAAACAGTTGAAAATACCCATTTCCACTATCAGGGCAATAATTAAGAAGTTTAAAGCGACAGGAGATGTTAAGAATCAGTCTGGAAGAGGACGTATGTGTACATTGACCCCACGCACCGTGAGGAGGATGGTTCGACTGGTAAAAGAATCTCCAAGGATCACAGCTGGAGAATTGCAGAGGTTAGTTGAGTCTTGGGGTCAGAAAGTCTCCAAAACTACCATCAGACGCCACCTACATCACCACAAGTTGTTTGGGAGGGTTGCCAGAAAAAAGCCTCTGCTGTCAATCAACAACAAACTAAAGCGCCTACAGTTTGCCAAACGTTACTGGGACTTTCAATGAGACCGGGTTATATGGTCAGATGAGACCAAAATAGATCTTTTTGGCAACAAACATCAAAGGTGGGTTTGGCGTAGACAGAAAGATAGCCACACAGAGAAGCACCTCATACCCACTGTGAAGTATGGTGGTGGATCTTTGATGTTGTGGGGCTGTTTTTCTTCCAAAGGCCCTGGACATCTTGATAGGATACATGGTATCATGGACTCCATCAAATACCAGCAGATATTAAATGAAAACCTAACAGCCTCTGCCAGGAAGCTAAAAATGGGCCGTGGTTGGACCTTCCAGCAGGACAATGATCCGAAGCACACCTCAAAATCTACACAAAAATGGTTCACCGACCACAGAATAAAGGCTTTGCCATGGCCATCACAGTCCCCCGAGCTAAACCCCATAGAAAATCTGTGGGATGAGCTGAAGAGGAGAGTCCACAAGCGTCGACCTCGGAATTTGAAGGATCTGGAGAGATTCTGCATGGAGGAATGGTCTCAGATCCAGAGCCATGTGTTCACCAATCTCATCACGCATTATAGGAGAAGACTCAGAGCTGTTATCTTGGCAAAGGGAGGCTGCACAAAATATTAAATGAAGGGGTGCCAATAATTGTGGCACATATATTTTTGAGAAAAATATTTGTTTCATGATAAGAATTGAATGTATCTTTCAATTATGTTACTTCAGTTAAAGGTTAGATTTTTGTGAATATTTTGAATGAAAGATCATGAGGATAAACAATAAAGACATTTTTTTGCATCTCGTTTTGCTGATTTTTACTAAAGGGTGCCAATAATTCTGGAGGGCACTGTATATTCACAGGTGAATCTGTAAAACAATGGATGAAGAAAGGGGTTGGTATGTACAAATGTGAGACATCAGGCAAAACGGCTCTTCACGCCAGATACTAAGCTCCAGTGTGTGTGCACGTTTGGGTGCCTGTGTGTGTGTGAGTGAGTGAGTGAGTGAGTGAGTGAGTGAGTGAGTGAGTGAGTGAGTGAGTGAGTGAGTGAGTGAGTGAGAGAGAGAGAGAGAGAGAGAGAGAGAGTGGCCGTACATGCAAAACTCACATCTCTTCCAAGAGCTCCCCTAACAAAGACAATCATTTCCACCACCAACTACCAACCAAACAAAATTGTTCGGCACTTAAATGTCTTGGGTCTCGTCCCAAACTTAAATCAGTTCACTGCGCAGAGTGCCAACTTCTATTAAAAATAAAAAGGAAAAAAAGTCTGTCTTTGTGATTCATTATCAGCACTCCCATTCATTTCTTCCTAACCAAATGTCCTGATGTCACTCTATCCTCATCCTCCATCCTGTCCATTAGAGCCCTAATGCCCAACAAATCAGTGCAATTAAGAGAGCATCGCTCCAGGCTTTGCAGGTGCGCACTCGTCATTGGATGAACTCTGCCGTCAATTGGCGAAAATTGAAGAAATAAATATCACTTAATTTTCCCTTTCCTCATTTCCATCCCCTGCTTCTTATTAAGTCTCTTACAATCTCAGCGCTTCTCGAGGCTTTATTGAAATCGGCTGTTTTCCCTTTAAATGCCTTCGGCTGGTGTCTTGTCACAAAACATATCGACGGGTATCCCTCGCTGCTAGCTCGGAGTTAAAGCTCGGAGTGTCCTTGGCCGTTAAAAGAAAGTGTTCTTCACGTGGCCTCGTATTGATTGTGTTCCAGAAACTTCAATAACCTTCACAAGTTCTGACACAGCTCCGGCCACAAACCGCTCCCACAGTACTGAACCACGCTCACCAGCGGGGGTTCCCACCTGGAGCGCACCACGTCTAGTCCATCTTTTGAAGGCCATCTTGTTGACGAGGGGAGAGGAAGATGTGTTCACCAGAACCCATTTCATTCCTCTGTGTCCTTGCTGTGTCCCCAACTGTTCCTTGTTTGTGTATTTATTGCTTGAAACAAAGAAGGACGAGGAATAACAGAAGAGTTTGAATGTTGTTTCTATGGATACTATCCATTAAGAAGAGGAGATTTGAATCAGGTTTTTTCTCTGAGACTCGAAATAGCAGTGAATGTGTTGAAAGAGCAATAATTACTGTATTTTTTTATCTGAATGGCAAAAGAGAAGACAACACTGATTAAACATAGAGACCACTGACAATATTACTATTCACCGTAATTGGTTGAAATGATGGGTGAACTTTACCACTATGGTTAATCACTGAGACTGTAGTGAAGTGCAACCTTTATCTGCTGGATTCTATTCATTGTAACCACACAGTAAATACAGTTCAACATGATTTTAAGTGCCAT
Organism: Cebidichthys violaceus; assembly: GCF_023349555.1. Taxonomy (NCBI): domain Eukaryota; kingdom Metazoa; phylum Chordata; class Actinopteri; order Perciformes; family Stichaeidae; genus Cebidichthys; species Cebidichthys violaceus. The sequence continues at coordinate 5,861,588 of NW_027176450.1, forward strand.
TGAGTTCACTTATTTGTCGTGAAAACGGCACCTTGCATCTCTGAGCGTATGTGAGAATATTGATGTATTGTTGATGATCCTCCAAGAGCATAGCATTCGCTGTGCAGGACATGCTATTGTGTTCTCTTTTGCAATGCAAGTCATTAAGCGCAAGTCAAGGAAATGATTGCAAAAACATACATGAGCGGTTGATTAAGTCTACGGGTCTCCAGTGATTTGATGTAGTGAATATACGTGGGATGGGGGGGGGTCCATGGTAGACGGTAGACTCCACTGCGCTCCAGCGATATGTAAATATGACGGCGCTTTGGAAGGCAGAATAAATGTGACACGTTGATTAAAATGTTGGGGCGAGGACAACGTAGCGATGTCTGCGCTTCATATCTAATTAAAAGAGATCGTTGTCTACTGGCTGCTCTCTGGCAGATCAATTTGCCTCGTTTTCACTCCGTTGATGAGCCGAGAGAAGGCACCGCATATTTAAGCCACTGGTCTATGTGTTTGTCTTGGTTAATCAATGGCAATGAAAGGATTCAGAAGGGGAGTTTAAACGTTATAGGAGGTCATCGAAATAAAAAAGGAGGAATGAGATCAGAACATAAAAAACAGGAAAGAATATTAGAGGTTTCTGTTCCAGATGGATGGAAGCAATGTGTTAAAAAAACCCTCAGTCAGTTGGTTAGTGCCACCAAGTGTACTCTGAAGCAGAGACAGCGTACACCTCAAACGACATTCCTTATTTGGAGCCCACATCAAGAAAGCTTTCTCATCTCTGGCTACACTAGAAAATGTAAGTGAATACACGCAAGTTCCAGTTCTCTGGTGACGTTTCTATGACCTAGAAATCAGTTTCCGTCACGAGGCAGATCGCCGGCATCTATCCATATTTTTGGAATGCGGGCTCAAAAGTCCCTCGTCTGCAGAGAGGAAACCACTCATTAAAAGTGGGATTTGCGCTCCGGTCACACACACACTCGCAGCAGACGGCGAGCGGTCACCCAGTCACAAATCCTCGCAGAATGCGCAAATGCCGAGCTAATTAGCAAACCCGTGCGCCTCAAAAACGAACGGCCGACAAGGCCAAGAGGTGATGAGCATCAGTAGCCAGCGACACTCTGTGGCAAATATACAGTAAGTAACGCTCCCACTGGGTGGTCCTAATGAAGAATTCAAAGAGAGGTTCATGAACTGTGATCTTTTACGAACTGTGTTACCCAATTACCCGATAACATATTTGCGACTTCTATCTTTTTAATGATTCAAAAGGATTTTCTTTCCTGGCACCTAATGTTGTTTTGACAAACATTTACATCACATTAAACTCGCCGGGCTGACAAGACTGTCAGATGAGACTATATTTTTATTTTAAGAGGAAAGAGAAGAGCATTAATCATTTATGGTCACTGTGATTTCTTTGATACAGCAGTCTGCTTTGAAGAACTGGAAAGTTTCTGATGGAAAAGGGAAAAAGGCAATCATGGATATAGGGAACAGTGTAGCAAAGGCACACGTGGGGTGTGCACTTAGAAATGTAAATTCAATAATGGTGTGAATAATCAATAGATATACTCACACACACATACTACAGAAAGCAGACGATGGTGAAGTAACCTCGAAAACACTCCTTTTCCAGCATCAATACCGCCGATTATCATTCGGTCCTCTATGCTTTGAATCAATACTTCTACACTCACATTAACAGCAGAAGCATCCCCGGCATTCCTGAGCGGGGATTAGAACCATTACATGAATCTTGACTTTCAAAGCGTGTTGACTTACTCCCCGTTGTAAGCCTGCCGGGCCTCAGCTACACATTGAGGAGCGGGCGGTTCTGTGCCAAAGCCGTGTAACCGGGTGCACCCTGTGTCTCTCTCGGCTCCTGCATCTGTCTGCTGGTGTGTCATGTGGAAAGGTCAACTTGGTATCGCCGCTTCTCAAAGTGGGGAAGAAAAAAACCACAACTACCAAGAGGTTTCTGCACATGTCAAAGATGTGAACTGCAGTAAGTAAGAGAAGCAAGACAGGCACGGATTGAAATGATTTCAGGGGAAAAGATAGAGCAATTATAGAAGTATATTTTGCGTGCCATAGTGAAGTACTGTTAAGGTAGTTATTGTAGGACTTGTGATGAGGGACTAACAAAGACTAACAGTGATCACAATATTCTGACCAATAGTGAGAAAGTTCCTGCCCCTTTGGGGTTCTTAGGAGATGAGATGAGGACTCGGCGTCCTATAATATTTGACTGTGGGAGCCGTAGGAATTTAAATGACCTCACTGCTGATACGCAACGCTCTCAGACTGAGTGGGCTAAACGAAGGAGGTGAAAGGGAGTGTGGGAGTTGTGAGGGAAAAGAGAAAGCGAGATAATGAGATGAAGAAGGAAATTGCATGGAGCAAGAGGGGTATGCACAATGTATGTGTTGGGAAATTGAGAGACTACAATACAGAGACGGCAAGGAATGATGCTGAAGGGAAATTGGAGAGCGGGAGAGAAGGGGGCGACAGAACAAGCAAGAGATGAGAGAAATGGCAGGAGGGAGAGGGATGGACGAGGGCCTTTCCTATTGATACAATCGGTCAGGAAATAATAACACGAGTGAGTGAATAAGAAAACCTCATTTCACGTAATGAGTATTCTAATCAAGAGATTACATTATCTCACATCGCAGAGACAGGGGAGAGAGAAGCCCCTGGCAAACTGGGTGTTGGCAGTGAAGGCTTAATACCTCCTGTAACGGAGCACATGCCTGTGCACGATCACAGAAACACACATGTACTATACACATGTACTGTACACACCTAAACACTCCTGTGGTTAGGAATCCATGCAGGCAAGCTGGGAAGCAGACACGCTGTTGTGGGAGTTAGAAATTGATGGGCTTACAATATTTGTATATTAATAACCAGTACAACTAAGCCATGGGTGGGGGAGAAATCCCTGTTAAAATTAAGTAAGAATTCTGAATCCTCAGACAAAGCCAGGCTGATTAAAATGTGTCTATACACATGAGAAATACTTCAGAAAATGTGATAAATGAAACATTACACAACTCCCAGTGAAGCAGCATGAGGGAAGATGCTGTTTACTTGGGTACACACACACACAGCTTCGAGAGCAACTACCGCCACAGAACTTCCTCCGTGATTCACCATAGGTCAGCTCAACAGCTGCTCGTCCCCTCAGCCAATCAAACAGGAGCAGGGAGCAAGAACCCAGTGTGAATGCGCGCCAATTAAAGAACCTTAAATTAATCCAAGCAATCAAGCGCTCCCCGTCTTCTTCTCTTGCTACTTCTTATTGACAGATTGAATGCCATCCATCACATCGCTGCCAGGTCCTCAACTGATTAATTTACTATTAGAGAAGGTGAATTAAATCAATGTTTTAAGGCTAGTGCGGGGTGGAAAATAAATCAATGACAAACACATCTCCATGGAGGTGGATGAAAAACTAAATCCTGGGGGAATGCCAGCAAGGGAAGGAAAAACAAACAAGGTGCAGTGCTACCATATGGCCCTATACTTAAGTAAATAGTTAAATGAACGCAAAAAAAGTAAAGCCGTACATCAAAGTTTGATGGATAGATTCTACAGGTTGTTATCTGTTATCTGCGTTATCTAATTTCCCCAAACAGATCGCGAACATATAATACATCAGCCCTCTGCTGTTGCTCATATCTGACCTGCAGCACGGTCTGGATCTTGGCCGAGACATCGGCCTGCTCGTACAGTTTGATGCCCTCCTCGTGGGCCCCGCCCGGGCACTGCACCGCGATCCTCTGCAGGTGGGCCAGCACCACGCTGTGAGCCTGGGCCACTGCCTTGAACTTATCAAACAACAGCTCCAGCAGATCCAGCAGCAGCCTGTAGAGGGAGCCAGAGAGAGCAAAAAGGGAGGGCAAAGATGAGGGCAAAGATGAGGGCAGAGGGATGGGGGGGGTGAAGACATGAGGAAGAGATTTAGAGAAGTGATGAGAAGTAACACTCAATAAAAATGAAGCAAAATTGATGTGAGACATTTTTGTTTTTCACTTGGAACACATTTATTTGGTAAGCCGGCGCAGCATTCACTTGACAGTTCATTAGTTAGGAAAATACACAACTTCTAAAGCAAATAACTCGGCCTTGGATTTCTGAAAGAAGACAACAGAAAGCCGCCCAGGAATTCAGCTTCTGTTTTAATATTAGAAAGAGAGGAAACTTAGGATCGTGGTGTGAAGCCAGCCAGCACACCAGCTAACAGATTTGTTTTTCCTATCACAGACCACAAGAAGTCTGTACACCCGGAGTATTTAAAGCACCTGAGAAACACTGAGGATCATGGGAAACTGCATCCAAATGCACTTTTTTGTATAACAACCCTTGCATAGATGCATTCTATGAAATTATTCCCATTTCACTGTATTTACCGACACAATAACGGCAATTGTAAAACTGCTATGAATAAATCCGACTTTTAAAAAAGCTGTCCTGAGAGAAAATAAGCGAAATAACAAATACACAGATAACAGATAATCTTCCCGTGTATTTCACATTTACACCAATTAGGGTGTTTCAGTTACCGGTTTTCATTTACATGTTGTGTTCAGCACACACTCACAGCTGTGTTTCTCTCCTACAGTAACAACCCAGCGTCTGAGCTGGCTATGAGGGAAGCAGTGAGCGGCACGAGCTGGACTCGAATGAGCAGCTACTCTCATTAGTTCTAAATGCTCTGGCTGAAGAAGAGAGCGCAGCTCAAAACCAAAAGGACCTTCCACTTGATCTGAGTGCTGCGCTCTGGATCGGAAACTCTCGGCAGCTTCATCTACGCTAATGCGTCCACGCAGACTTTGCTGTACCGGCTTCCTAAGCAAGGACAAAGCTTTCAAAGTAAAGAGGGAACACAGGTTACATTAGTTGAGTCTGAATGAGTATAGCCAGCTCACCCATGCTAGTGAGTGCCCACTTTAGTTATACGACAGTGAAAAAAAGAAATAGTCACACTGTTTGTCTTACACTTGTCATGTAGTACTCTCCTCTGGCTTTTATTTTTGCTATTGGTGGAGACCTTCTTTATACTTTTCTCCAAGCTCAAAGCAGTCCAAGATGGAGCTAGATTTATATACATTCTAACACAGATCTAACTGAATGAAACAAATAGTATTATTATCCAGAAGGACTGCTAAACAGAATAAAAGTTTGCGGTTCCAAACCAAAGGAGCAGAGACTGCCAAAAGCGAGCATACCATCTATTAAGTATACTCAAAAGCACCTGAGAGCCTTCATTAATGCTATGTCAATACGAATTAATGCTGCGAGAATAGAACGCACACTAAAAGTTTTGTGAAGTGGCCAAGGATTCCTGGGAAGGTATTCGGATAATGTAGAGGCAAGATGGATGCTTCACTGGGGGGCGTTTGGGTTGGCTGTCTGTCACTACACTGGCAGTAGCGGCAAGTAAATGTTATTAATGGAGAGGAAAGCAGGCACAAATCACTGTGAGCTATAACTCAGCCAATGGAAGATGTTCGTGAGATGGAGAGAGGAGCTGTGAAATGCCAACAAGCCAAAAGGAGTCTCTCCCTCCCTCCCTCTCTCCGATGTATAAACAGAGAACACAAACTTTCTGAATTTGACAAACAATTCATGGTCATATAGAAGTGGACACACGCACAATGTACGGCTCTGACCTGGACACCACTTCTTTTTGTTTGATATCTCAGCACACACCACCTCACGACAGACAGACAGACAGACAGACAGACACGAAGTGTAGACAGCCTAGTCCTCCTCATTATCTCCCAGTGGAGGCCATCCTAATCCATTTCGTCTGTTCTTTGAGGCCTCACTTCTCATTTCCCCTCAGGATCGAAGCTCACACACATTGCTGATGAACAGTCGGGAGAGACAGCAGGGAGCGCACACACATACGTCTACGTACAGTCTCTGACTAACTGACCGGCACCTTGTGTGTGTGTGTGTGTGTGTGTGCGCGTGCGCGTGCGTGCGCGCGTGCGTGCGCGCGTGCGTGCGCGCGTGCGTGCGTGCGTGCATGCGTCTGTCTGTCTGTCTGTCTGTCTGTCTGCCGTGAGGTGGCGTGTGCTGAGATATCAAACAAAAAGAAGTGGTGTCCAGGTCAGAGCCGTATGTGTAGTAAGCCACAGAAATGACAGTAAATAGGAGCCTGCAGAGTTTTTAAAGAACAACTTTTGAAATATCAAATATGCCAGGTCATCCTGCTGTCGTACACAGATGTGTCCCTCAGACGTTTCCAAAGACCACTCTACTGAACAGGCAGAAGAAGAAGAAAAACAGTATAAAAGAGACACGCAATTAATCTTGTGATCAATGTGCTTTTCTTGTTTTTAAATTGGATGTAAAATACTTTTTTCTTAATGTTTTTTGGTCATTCAAGCATTTCTTCACTTTAAATCAGCTTTCTTTCTAAAGGATTCAGAATCTTTTATATATATACCAAAAGCAAAGCAAAATAGAAATATGCCTCGGTTTTTTTTGTAATGCAAAATGAAAAGAAAGGGGAGTTGAACAAGACTGCTTTGATGTAAATTAAAGTGAACTACTCACAGATCAGCGGTGCATGATAATAACTTGCTACGCGGAGTGGGAACCTGTATGGAGTATCTTACCGAGAGTCAAAGTCTAGTGAAAGGAGCTGGAAAGGAAAACGCTCTTCATTGTGTCTGATCACAGAGGAAGCAAATGAGAACATAAACCTCCACCGGTAAGCCACACGCGGCCGTGTACGCCGTAAAGTGCTTAAGTGTTGCAGTGCTATAAAGTATAGTGTGCAATATGCAACACCATTGTTCCCTACAAGTGGTACGCTGGATGGAGTTTCCATAGCAACAAGCCTCGACTTTAAATTGAAGTGAACATAGGCAGAACTAGGTGTGTATGCACACACACACACACACACACACACACACACACACACACACACACCTCTAAGTGTTCGCCCAAATGCAAATGCTCTGACACGTATGCGGTGTTAAGCACTCACACAAGAACAAAAACAATCTGTAAGGAGCAGAGCTGGCAATGAGCTACAAGGTGGCCGGTTACATCGAGGTCAGATGAGATTCAGCAGCAACCGGAGAGAGGGAAGGCAGACGAGGCCGGAGAGAACATCCCTGACAGAAAACAAGACGTTCCTCTTAAGGTTCGGGATCAGTGGACTGTGTTTCCCCAAAGTCTGCCCAACTGCATAAGTCTGCAGGAGCCGATGTGACTGCTTTTTAAAATGTAGCCATCCTCTACGGCAGGTGTGAAGCCGTTTGTGTGTGTGTAACCATGACTTGTCTAGGTTTAAAGCAGCAGAGAATCTGTTTTCATGGTCTGAGGCGGGTGGGCCTCCAGTCCTAGTCTTTACTGGGTTTCATAGCTGGTTGACTGTCTGACTACGAACACCCTGGGACTGCATTCACAACATGTTGTGACTACCGCTCTCACCGTCGGCTGCACACATACCTAAAAGACTTACTGCGTGTTAATGAGTCAGAAAGGACTGGCGACTGGTCCAAGATACACTAGGAGTTATAAACTGCTGTACTGTATCAGTAAGAACACACGCAATTGGCCACCTTGTGCTTAATGACACTGTGGAACCGAGTCTAATGTAACAATATTAAAAACTCTCGTCTAGATAAAACACAGAGGATTACAAGTGACAGCTTTATTAAGGTTTTTAATCTGTGGTAACAGTAGCCGCATAGTGCTGTTACTGATCCTTTTTTGGAAACATTGCTGATTCTACTAATTATTTCTAATCAGGCAAGCCGTATCATTTCAAATATATGACTTTAATCTAAGAACTGCTTATAGCCAACTGTATCTCCTATTCCCAATTCATTTATTTCCTATAATTAACCTCCAGTTTTCACTGATTAATAGCAATCCTCACTCTTCAGGGAATAAATCTCCACACTCAGGAAGCCATGATATGTTACCACAGTGCCTTCCTCCGTCAGTCTGTGTGTCCTTACCCTGCCCCGTCTCATTAGGACTGTACCTTGGCTGGCTCTCCTGGGCCAGGTTCTCTCCTCTCTGGTAAGCATGGTCTGCTATCTGAGTGGTGGACCTCTTGACGATCTGTTTCAGCTCAGGCTCCAGCCGCTCCATTATGGCTTTGATGGTCTCTGGGATTTTCTTCAACTTGGCCAGAGCCTTTGAGAAAAAGAACGATCGATAGAAACGGTTCACTTGACGGAAGGAAGGAAACAGCAGCACAGAACACACGGAGTGGACGTGACGGAGCGGGAGGCGTGGAGATTCGCGATTCACGGTGTGTGTTCTCATTATCTACCTTGATGAGGATGCCCATGAACTCAGCGCTGTTCTCCTCTGGATCCACCTCAGGGAGGTCCGCTTGGTTCAACTCCCGCACGTCCTGCTGCAGCTCACGCACTGAAGAAAGCATACACAGAGTAACCTCTCCATCAATTTCACATAACAACTAGATATGTAAAAATTCAGTAACAAACTTCTTAAACCTTCTTAATAACACTTAAAAGAAAATTACAGCTTCAAATACAATAACATACTATATCTTCCTCTTTCAAACGCACACACCTGCACCTATCCTGTCGTCCTCCCCGTTCATGCTCTTTCCATCTGACTTAGCCACATTAGCAGCTAAATTGAGAGTGACAGCGTGGAATGACGCTCTAATTTCCATTAGATAGGGCCTCCCAATTCCCCATCAAAGCATGTTAAGAGAGTTAATGTTTATGGCAAGTTAATGGACTTTGGGTGCATTTCCTCTTTTCCCCCCATTCCAACTGGAGTTTGTGTAATAATTATGACAATTACTTGCTACAAATGAGGTGCTCTAAAGCTATTAGACAAAATGGCAAGCTAGGCCACTGATGGAAGCCGGCTATGTGTCGTGATCACAGTTTGTTAGCATGATGGTGCATAGGCACTTACCACCTGGCGCTAGCTAATCGCCAGTGTTTTCTTTGCATAATGTGGGATGCTGTGGTTTAGCCTTTCACTTTAGGCCTACAGGGTGGGAAAACTAAAGGAATATTTGTTATGAATTTGTGGTGATTCGTGCGTTTGATTGTGTTTATGGTTGTGACAGGAACATCCACGGTGATGGGAGAAGCTCAGTGATAATGAGAAGTGGAGGTACATAACAGAAATGACAGTTGTACTCAGTGAAGTAAGAGCTAAATAGATAGAGAACAACAGAGAGAACCAGTTTAATTAAAGAACCACTGGATATAAATAAAAGTGTTGGCCGCATCTTAGCTTTCAGGGAAACCTTGCTTTTCAGGAGCCAATCATTTGCCAAGATTGAACTTGATTCATCCCGAGAGATGAGTAAGGCAGCAGCAGCAGCAATAAGCCAATATGTTTGTGGAGACTGAGCGGTATGCACAGGACCGCGTACGGTTGCATGGCATCGACAGAGCTGAGAAGAAACTGTGAGTCGCTAACTTAGAATGCCAGGAGTGGGTGGTGAAAAAAAAGAAAAGTGCCAGGCTTAATATAAAAACTCAGAAACACCAAGGGAACACCAAGTTATTGCAGGATTAACTTTTTTCATTATCTCCTTGTTTGCGTTCCTCTGTTCTCTGCCTGGGAGGAATGCAGCGCCGACTCTACGCCCCAGCAACTGAGAGAGAACTCATACATTTCTGAATACAGTTATAGTCGGCATTATCAGTCCCCGGTAAAGCACCGGCTACCAGTTTGAGCATAATGAATGCCGTTTCCCTGCTGTGATGACAGGGATGCTGGGTGACTAATGGCTCAGATAGGGGGGGACAAGATAATTATAATGTTAGCAAGGGAAACGTATGTTACGATCATAGTTTAAAAGTGTTATGACATATAGTGCAAATAGCAAAAAGTAGGTGTGTGTGTGTGTGTGTGTGTGTGTGTGTGTGTGTGTGTGTAAGGAGGCATGTTTGTCCTTTGTACGCTAGTTCGGATCAGCAGTTTGTGGTGCATTCAATTATACCGTGTGTGTCTATGTGCAAGAATGATGCTAATGACTTCATTATCACTAAGGATATCAGCACAGAGAAAGTAAAATTGCAAGTTGAAATCCACACACTTTGTTATCCAAAGAGAGCGACAACACTGCTTTGTTGGTGTGTTTATCTCCGTAGTTCTCCTAATGTAAGCTTAGAACAAGTATTCCCTCTTACTCGCCTATCTAATGGAGGGGAGCATCTAAAGGTCTCGGGAACATACCACTGCTGGATCCGGGCGTGCAGAACTGTGATGAATCCAGAAGCTTGCGTGGGGTGGACAGGCTGCTGACGTCCAACACGGGGATTGGAGAAGCATCTTTGGCCGCAGAGCTGTGAGGAGAAAAGCAATCCAGAGATCCATAAGTCACGTTACTGAATAACTGTATGAGAGGAATACGCTCAAGTTAACTTTATAGTTATAGCTCCTTTCATACACATACAAAAGTTTAGTATGCGCTAACAGAAATGCACCCACTAACCTGGCCTTCTCTAACAAAAACAATCTACTGCTGTAACAAATAAGCCCCGCATCTATGGGTGGGATCGGTGCCGCTTTCCAATGAGCCATTTATCAAGCCTTAAGCCGGAGGTGGGAGCAACCCGGGTCCTTTAAGTCGGGCTGTATAAACACAGTGGATCTGCTAAGTGAGTGGGGTGTATGGAGGCTGGCTTGTTGTTCGAGGCAACCCAATACAGGAAGGCCAGGACCTGTCACTGGCTGACCCTCCGTAATAAATCACTGTACTTCAGCAAACCCCCGCCACTGTAATTACTGCACCTCACACGCAGATACACGTGTAAAAAAGAGGCAAACAACACTCTAAGCAACACAACGGCATCAACGGTGTGTTTCAAAGTCATCGTGCCAAATTATCCCTGATAAGTCACACGGCCGCATCATGAAACTCAGAAAGTAACCCTCGGGTTACAGAGGCAGAGCTTGTTGTTCTCTTCGTGGCTGCAAAAGCTGCTTCTTTCAACTCTGTGTGTTCAACTCTCTCATCTTATTTATAAACTGCTAGTAATATACACACACACACACACACACACACACACACACACACACACACACACACACACACACACACACACACACACACACACACACACACACACACACACACACGCGCGCACACACACACAGAGTCATGATATAGATGTATGTATTTATATAAGATGTCTCAAAGTGTATATCTCCCAAATGTCCTGTGATTGAATTAGTGATGTTATCCTCTTTACAATAAATGTGTTTTTCGTCCGTTTCTTTCAAACTTCACAGCACAAAGAACAAACATAGTACAACAACAAGTTATACACGGTCTAATTGTTTTTGTCAGTAATTGGCTTGGTTTCCATACAGTAAACAATTGGTAAGTTGCCCCAGCAGTAACGCATAATGATTAGACGACGATACGGTCAAACGTTTTCAAAGAAGGCAACATTTCTTATCCCTATAATAGGCGAATAATAGTCTGGTACCTCACACCAAACTAACTGGCTCATTCTGTATTGGGTTGCCTCGAGCAACAAGCCAGCATCCATACACCCCAATAAGTGCCCACTCTTATACAACCTAGTATATCAGTGCTAACACAAAGAAAATTAAACTAAACATATTTCAATGATCGTTGGGTGGAACCATAAAAGACTAACTACAGTTTTGGCAAATCTTATATTAACAAAGGGATCAAAATATAATCTGTAATTTGTACTGTATCTTGAAGTTGTATTTTTGTTCACTAGTCATGTTCCAGTGCACAATACTGTAAGTCCTTGCACAATGAAGGAAGCAATAATAAAACACTCACCCCAAGTATTTCCTGCATGCACAATCAAGTCAATGGCCAAGCATCCCCTGAAGACACTGAGATGCTAGTTTCACTTTTTTATTCATGTGAGGACATCTGGACCCCCAAAAGTATAACCAGGTAATAAAATTAATTTAAGAAACCGCCCCTTACCCTGGCAGGCGAGCAGCGTTTTTGTCCTTGTTCTTGTGTCCTAGGCGACTTGTGGACTTGATGTAGAGGTGTCGGTGCAGCTCATCAATGAGCATGAGGTGGATGTTGAGCTTCTTGCTGTGTAGCTCCAGGCGCAGATCTCCAAGCCCTTCCACCTGCAGCAGGGGGCCTTCCAAGGACTCCACGGCTGACACCTGCATACACGGCAGCAGAACAGCCAATCACAGGTTATCCTCAGCTGTACATTTAAACTTTCAACTGTCAAAAACATGGGAGGGTGGAGCAGGGAGGGCTGCACATTCACTTGTTCCTTGTCTCCTACAAAACTCAATCTTACAGATATAGGACAATAATGTACAGGGGAAAAAACAGAATTGAATTCTTACCCAACAATAATTGCGTATGGGTCATACAGAGAGTCATACACTGGGCAGAGTGCATGGGTCAAGTGTGTGTTGACGCAAATGAGAGCCACATTAGTGACAAGATGAGCTGCATGATCAGCCCGCTTCGGTTTAATAGAATAACTCGACATGCCTGCAAGGCTGTGTGTGTGTGTGTGTGTGTGTGTGTGTGTGTGTGTGTGTGTGTGTGTGTGTGTGTGTACCTCCCAGATGTGTCTGTGTACGATTATATGTGTATGATTGTACGACTGTAAATCATTTAACACTTAAGTGTCTGTATGTGTGGTGGGAGGGGGTTCTCATTACCATTGAGCTGGGAAGACAGAGGAAGGCTGGTTAACATCATTAGGGGGCCGGGCCTGTCAGCGTAATGAGGGAGAGGAAGCCTCTCGTGAATTTGCTCAGAAGCAAAAGACGTTGTGAGAAGGATAGGATGGGGAAGAGAGTATGACAGGTGATCACTAGCTCTGAGCTCCGGGGGGGGGGGGGGGGGTAGTTTTATGTGTGTACACCTGGGTTTTGTGACACTAAAGGAAACAGGAAATGAGAGATGATACAGAAGAGGAGAGAGGAGAGTAGAGGACATTTTCTGGAACCAAAGCCAGTCTCGTTTTAACCAAACCCATGGGGTCTAAAACTGACATTCAATAGCAGATAGAGAGCTTAGTCTGAATTCTAATTGTCAACCCTGAGAGAGAGAGAGAGAGAGAGAGAGAGAGAGAGAGAGAGAGAGAGAGAGAGAGAGAGAGAGAGAGAAAGAAAGAAAGAAAGAAAGAAAGAAAGAAAGAAAGAAAGAAAGAGAGAGAGAGAGGACGTTTATTCCTGGCTAGTCTGCACTCTTGCCACACTACACATATAATAATAAAGATATATAATGCATGAGTCAGTAAGCGCAAACTGTTCACAACTTTTTGTTAAAGAATGAATAAAAGACGGGGGAGAAATCGATTATAAAAAGGAGAGAAGAAGCAACACAAGGCGCAAGTGAAAACCAGGGAATCGTTAATCTGATAGATGACGGTAATGAGTGACAGCGTGATGGGAATAAACACTTCAGGGACTCTCAGAGAAGTAACACCGGCAGTGTGAGGTTACACCGAGGGAGTGAGTCTACGCACTATACAGTACATCAGGGGAAAAAGCATATTGTCATAGAAACCCAACTGTCATATTCGATGACATTATTCCTTTGGCCAGTTTTAAGTTAAGTTTGTATTGAGAGATTTTTTTTTTTTCCACACTCCAAATACATTTAACAGGTTTATGTGCACCGGAACCAAGCAGGCATTTTGTTTATTTACCTTTTCATAAGGAAGGCAATATCACATGACTTTTATAAGTAAACAATACCCCAATTTACAAAGCAGTTACTTGCAATCATCAACTTTCTCAAAAGCAACATACACCGTATCCAGCATGTATGAATGGTAATAAAGTTATTATTTTAGCTCACAAAGATAATTTAGTCCATCACATCAAAAGTACAGAAAGTTAGAATAAATGTGGAAAGTTGGTGGACTTCACAAACTTAATTTAGGTTGGGTATTATGTATTTTCAAAACATCTTTTGTTATATTTGTTGAAATTATCTTTTTTTTTTTTTTTTTTTTTAATCTGGTGTCTGTGGCTGTCACTGGACTGTAATGAGCTATGTGCCGATCCTACCTATCTGCCTACCTGTGTGCACTCTGCCTGTGCACTGTGCGTGTTACCCGAGTCACTGGAAAAGAGTTGGCGACACTGCGCTCATTTTTAACATCTAGCGGACTCTTGCTGGTTTTCTTCAATGTTGCCTGTCCAGGCTTTAAGTGTGGTTTATTTAAAGTGAACTTTCCATAAATCATTTATTCATGAACTGCATAAATATGATACCACACCGTAGAACAAATGCATCCAACAGCATTCTGATATGTAGAGGCGCATTCAAATGTTCTTTAAAGTATTTTTACATACCAACAGAAGCGCACTATCCTGATCAAGTAAAGCAAATTTGAAGTGTGGAAGACAGAGGCGGAGCGTCCAACTGACTGTGAACTTTGCACAACCTTTCAAACGCGCTGTACTGACTGAGCACAGGTTGAACGAGGTTCCACTTCTTCCCCCCCACACAGAGGATTCTTCATGGTCTTTTGGGCATATCATCATCCCTCTTTTTATTTTGTTTCCCCTCTCTTCAGATAACCCCATTTCAGCAAACTAATTATTACCAAAGTCTAAAAAGGAAGATGTGTGGGTGTGACAGAGAAGGGAGAGAGGAAGAGGAAGTAAAAAGGAAAGGAGCAGAGGGATCACAGAGCCCGGTCGTTTGGTCCTCGGTACCAGCCTTTTTGGTTCCCCTGCCAAGCATTCAGCAAAACACACATCAAAAGAACGAGAGCACACGCAAACATACACACCTGCAGCGCCTCCACTGCACTTAGATGATGTTCTATTGAAGTAAAAGAGCTGCACCCAGCGGACCGTTAAAGCTAGAAAAGGATTCTTTAGAGAGATGAGAGGTGCCAGGAAATCAATCTTAGCATTAACACTTCATAGACTGCGGTGTTTATGTATGTGTACTGCGCACACCGCGGGTCTCAGAAGAAGCCTCAGTTTTGCCCCGAAAGCATTTACATAAAGAATGTCGATAAGTTTTCCCACTTGGACTTCAACAACAAGACAACAATGTGTTCCTTTCTTATTGCTTACTACCAAACCAAACCAAACATATTTGGTGAGCAAATCTATCAAGCTATTTCTTTTTTCTGTCCTTCTGTCTCTCTATGCAACTGAACGTCTTCACTACGACCACGTCTCCGGCCATGAGTCTACTCACCAGCATATCTGTGGCATGAAGGTAGTGCTTGCTGGCCATATAGGCCACCAGCCGTTGAGGAACCTGCTTGATGCTCTCGATCTCATCCAGCAGCTGGAGGACGTGCTTATGCTCGATGCCCTCTATCCACAGCTTCCTCAGCTCGTCCCGTTTGCAGTGGAGCAGCATCTTACAAGACAGGAGGTTCTCCTTCACCTGCAGGAAAGAGGGAGTGAAAATCAAAGAAATGAAAGTAGGACACAATACTATATCACGGGGGAGCCATCACCTTAACGTGGTGGAGAGGTTTGAGTGCCCCCATGACCCTGAGGGCTATGTTGTCTGGAGCCTAGAGCTCCTGGTAAAGTCTCCCATGGCAAATTGGTCTCAGGCAAAGGGCCAGACTAAGAATGGTTCAAAAACCCCAATGAAAAAACAAAGAAGAGTCGAGGAGACCCTGCCCGGAGGAAGCCCGGGGCCCACATCTGGAGCCAGGCCCAGTCGGAGGGCCCGACAGCAAGCGCCTGGTGGCCGGGTTTGCCACGGAGCACGGTCAGGCACAGCCCAAAGCAGCAATGTGGCACCCCCCTCCTCTCCATCCTGTGGGCTCACCACCTGCGGGAGGAACCGCTGGGGTCGGGTGCGCTGCCCCAAGCAGTGAAGGCCAGGGACCTCGACGGACCAGACCTGGGTGTGAGGAGCCAGGCAGGTGTGGTGATACTCACAAATCCCCGGCTGAGTGCCGCTGTGTCAGAGTTTACCCCGGTGGACGAGAGGGTCGCCTCCCTACGCCTGCGGGTTATGGGGGGGAAAACTCTGACTGTTGTCTGTGCATATGCACCGAACAACAGTTCAGAGTATTTGGCCATCTTAGAGACCCTGACTGGAGTCCTGTATGGAGCTCCAGTGAGGGACTCCATAGTTCTGCTGGGGGATTTCAACGCGCACATGGGCAACGATGGGGATACCTGGAGAGGCGTGATTGGGAGGAACGGCCTCCCTGATCTAAATCCGAGCGGTCGTTTGTTGTTGGACTTCTGTGCTAGTCATGGATTGTCCATAACGAACACCATGTTCGAGCATAAGGATGTTCATAAGTGTACGTGGTACCAGAGCACCCTAGGCCGAAGGTCGATGATCGATTTTGTTATCGTATCATCGGATCTGAGGTCGTATGTTTTGGACACTCGGGTGAAGAGAGGGGCGGAGCTGTCAACTGATCACCATCTGGTTGTGAGTTGGGTCAGAGGGTGGGGGAAAACTCTGGACAGACCTGGTAAGCCCAAACAGGTAGTGCGGGCAAACTGGGAACGTCTGGAGGAGGCCCCTGTCCGGGAGATCTTCAACTCACACCTCCGGCGGAGCTTTTCTAGCATCCCTGTGGAGGTTGGGGCATCGAACAGGAATGGACGATGTTCAAAGCTTCTATTGCCAAAGCTACGGCGGTGAGCTGTGGTCTCAAGGTCTTAGGTGCCTCAAGGGGCGGTAACCCTCGAACACCGTGGTGGACACCGGTTGTCAGGGAAGCCGTCCGACTGAAGAAAGAGGCCTTCCAGGATGTTATCCCGGAGGACTCCTGAGGCAGTTGCAAGGTACCGACAGACCCGAAGGGCTACAGCCGCTGCCGTGAAGGAGGCAAAGCAGCGGGTGTGGGAGGAGTTTGGAGTAGCCATGGAGAAGGACTTTCGGTCGGCACCAAGGTGTTTCTGGAAAACCATCCGGAACTTCAGGAGGGGAAAACGGGGAAACATCCAAGCTGTATACAGTAAGGATGGGACTCTGCTGACTTCAACTGAGGGGGTAATCGGGCGGTGGAAGGAGCACTTTGAGGAACTCCTAAATCCGACTAATACGCCCTCTATTGTAGAGGCAGAGCTGGAGGATGATAGGGAAGCATCATCAACTTCCCTGGTGGAAGTCACTGAGGTAGTCAAACAACTCCACAGTGGCAAAGCCCCAGGGATTGATGAGATCCGTCCAGAAATGCTGAAGGCACTGGGTGTGGAGGGGCTGTCTTGGATGACACGTCTCTTCAACATTGTGTGGAGGTCTGGGACGGCGCCTAGGGAGTGGCAGACCAGGTTGGTGGTTCCCCTGTTCAAAAAGGGGGACCAGAGGGTGTGTGCCAATTACCGCGGTATCACACTACTCAGCCTCCCTGATAAAGTCTACTCCAAGGTGCTGGAAAGGAGGGTTCGGCCGATAGTCAAACCTCGGATTAAAGAGGAACAACGCGTATTCCGTCCTGGCCGTGGAACAACGGACCAGCTCTTCACTCTCGCAAGGATCCTGGAGGGGGCTTGGGAATACGCCCATCTGGTCTACATGTGTTTTGTGGACCTGGAGAAGGCGTATGACCGGGTCCCCCGGGAGATACTGTGGGAGGTGCTGCGGGAGTATGGGGTGAGGGGGCCACTTCGGGGGCCATCCAATCCCTGTACGCCCAAAGCGAGAGCTGTGTCCGGGTTCTCGGCAGTAAGTCGGACTCGTTTCCAGTGAGGGTTGGCCTCCGCCAGGGCTACACTTTGTCACCAATCCTGTTTGTGGTATTCATGGACAGGATATTTAGGCGTAGTCGTGGGGAGGAGTGTTTACAGTTTGGTGGGCTGAGGATTGCATCGCTGCTGTTTGCAGATGATGTGGTCCTGATGTCTTCATCGGGCTGTGACCTCCAGCACTCACTGGATCGGTTCACAGCTGAGTGTGAAGCGGTTGGGATCAGGATCAGCACTTCTAAATCTGAGGCCATGGTTCTCAGCAGGAAACCGGTGAATTGCCCACTCCGGGTAGGGAATGAGTCCTTACCCCAAGTGAAGGAGTTCAAGTACCTCTGGGTCTTGTTCGCGAGTGAGGGAACAATGGAACGTGAGATTGGCCGGAGAATCGGAGCAGCTGGGGCGGTATTGCAGTCGCTCTACCGCACTGTTGTGACGAAAAGAGAGCTGAGCCGCAAGGCAAAGCTCTCGATCTACCGGGCAATCTTCGTTCCTACCCTCACCTATGGTCATGTGGACTGGGTCATGACCGAAAGAATTAGATCGCGGGTACAAGTGGCCGAAATGGGTTTCCTCAGGAGGGTGGCTGGCATCTCCCTTAGAGATAGGGTGAGAAGTTCGGTCATTCGTGAGGGACTCGGAGTAGAGCCGCTGCTCCTTTGCGTGGAAAGGAGCCAGTTGAGGTGGTTCGGGCATCTGGTGAGAATGCCACTTGGGCACCTCCCTAGGGAGGTGTTCCAGGCATGACCAGCTGGGAGGAGACCCCGAGGGGGGCCCAGGACCAGGTGGAGGGACTATATCTCCAAACTGGCCTGGGAGCGCCTCGGGATCCCCCAGTCAGAGCTGGCTGATGTGGCCCAGGAAAGGGAAGTTTGGGGTCCCCTGCTGGAGCTGTTGCCCCCGCGACCCGATCCCGGATAAGCGGTCGAAGATGAGATGAGACATTGTATGTGCAGCAGCACCAATACACAACAGAAAGAAGAGAAAAAAAGAAAGTACATAATTCATATGTAATCAGTGTCGAGGGAATGTCTGAAATGCAGATGAAAGTGACGATCTCCCTTGAAACAGTTGATTTGCTGGCGTGTTTTAAAACCTTTTTTTTTTTTTTGGAGGAGTTATTTTTGGCCTTGCACACCTACACAGGTGTTTCCACTTCTGGCTGATTAGCTTAGCTGATTGGAGGCTGGGCAGAGCTACAGAGCAGCAGCCATCTAGATTGTCCTCTCCTTCTGTGACGGGGAGCATGCAGCGTTCAAAAGCAGACACAAACACACGTCAAATTGTCTCCTGTCTGCAGGCCTATGCAATGGCAACAAGTAAAATGTATAAGTCATCATTTTAGGACAGAATTGTGGCAGCACACCGTTAAAATTCAGTTTTGTCCTCCTCAGAAAAAGCAAAAGAACACTGGACGTCTTTTTTGCCGAATCTGTGTTGGCTCACTGATGTAGGGGACATTAAAGTTTGACCTTCACATTTTCAATGTTTTTTTTTTTTTTTTTCAAAGTGTGATCGAGAAAATTATGTCCAGAGGCTAAGGATTTCTAAGTAGGCCGCTTCCTTCTAAGTCAGTCTTTTAGTCTTCAGCCGAAAAACTTTCATAATATATAAAAATTGTCTTGTTTTGTTTTTAATTACACAATCCATCGGAAAACAAAGTACACATGAACCCTCCAGTGTTAATTTTTGTAAGTAAGTCTCATTTTACCTGTTTGATCTTGTTGCGGGAGCTGGTGATGCGCTCGGTGATGCTCTGGTAAGTCCTGATGGCGGTGGTGAGTTCGGCATAATGCTGAACAATCAGCTCATCTAAATCCCTGTCGCACGTCTCAAAGGCTTCCTCCAGACGACCCTTCTCCGTCTCCCTGTCCTGCACATCGTCACTGCTGGACAAAGTCCTGCATTGGAGAAGAGAGAACCGAAAGGTAGATTCATCAGGTAGTTGGTAGTAGGAGCTTACATAAAGCACTTCAAAGCAGCATGAGGTAGAGGGAGAGAACAGACTTTGTACGCCAACATACCCTACAGTATCAGACAGCATGGCAACATGAACGGCTACATTCAGGGAATGGAATTTGCAGCTGAAATGTCAGGTCACCTGCCACTATGGCAGAAAGGTTCCCCTTATATGAAGAGATGTCATTTTTAAAAAGCTATTTAAAAGTTCAAAACAGTCAAGGATAAAGGATTCATGATTTAGTCCATATTTCTACTGGCTTGTAGACAACAACAACAAAACGAGTGGCCGGTAGAGATGTTCAGTGACCTGCCACAGTGGCAGGTGAGGAAACAATGTCACATCCTGGGTACATTCATGCTGTAACAAATGAGTCCAACAGCAGCAACAGTAGCGGTCAGTGTTGCCAGATCAGATTGCCAGTTTCCAGCCCAATCACAACTGAAAACCTAATAAAAAGAGTCCAAACCATAACCTCGCCACAAGCTAAAGTAACTTCAGAAAACTGTATCATGTGCAATAAATGCAAAGCTTCATATCATGACAGCCAAAGATAAATGTTGGATAAATAGGCTATCGCAACCCACGAAGAGTGCAGTCAGACAACCACACACACAAATGGTGACGTGAAGGTAAATAGGTCCTCCATTATCACTAAAAATGAAATACAACTCATGTCAACTGACAGTGGTGTTGTCAAATAAAGCATCTTTTCATATGAGGATCCATTGGAACACTTATAAGGCCCGTTGATATTCCTGGCCTCCATTTTGGGAACCTTTAACTCTTTTCCATCATTTTCATGTTCACTTTCCTCCAAACAAGAGGAAGTCAGGTTGATTCCAGCTGTCAGACCCGTTAGTTGCAGGTCACAGTGAGGTCACAGTACCTCTCATGTAATACTATGTCGGGCAGAACATTTTTCGTCCAGTTGTTAAGATTATGTTTTAAAATATCGCCTTTTGTGACACGAATAATATTTGAGTTTCAAATTTGCAGGAGCGACGTACGGTGGCCGATATTTAACCTTTTCTTCTGCTCCAGGAATGAATAAAAAAACTGCTATTAATATTAACTTACATTTACTCCTTAAATTAACAATGTAAATGAAGATAGCAAAGGTGTGAGCTCTTATTTCTCACATACAACCAACAATACAGGAAGGATGTCGCTATCGTAGCTTTAGCATAAAAGCTAGCTGTCATCCCGTTAGAGAGTAAATACGAGCATAGTTCAAAAGCTGTCTGACTTCTTATGAACGTTGTATAGTTTATATAATGTCGGTGACAAACCTTACCTTATGACAGAGATAAGAAGACCAGAGGGGTCTTTGTTTTTGCTAACTGCACTCCTGTATCTCCCAGTCTCAGCTGCCATTTTTCCAGCTGCGGCACCCAAACAGGAAGACAGAAGCGCGAGGTGACGCGGAGGAACTCTGGGAGTTGTAGTTTTAACACGGAAAGTAGTTGTGGTGCACTTTTCTAAATTCTGCTTTGGCCACAGTCACACATTTGAAGCGTATCTGCTCTACTCAACAATTTAACTTGTTTTAATCATAAAATATATTTGTAGATAAATCAGCCATTCAAATAATCACATTTTACTTTCATATTATTTTGTATTTATATTGATGTCCATCAACAGGAATCTGTTTCATGTCACAAGTCCAGTGTGTTGTGCACAATGGTATAGTCAGATACTGATTCCGGTTCTTGTGTGGTGGGTTAATGAGGAATAATCTTGACTTATTCAAAAAAAAATAGTTTTCAACACAAATATCACAAGGAAAAACTTTAATTGTAACATTTTCAATCCAGTCCTCTTGAAACTGATAAAGGAAAGGTTGAGCAGAGAAAAAAAGGAGGGAGACAGTGTGTGTCAGTGAGTTAATAGCCTCCCCCATTTAGAACATATAGTGCTGGATTTGGCAGGGCTCTCCTGCGCTGTATCTCTGGCAATCTCTGCTGCACCAATAAGAATGGGAGAGGGCATTGATTCCGGACCAAAGGGGGTCGATTCCCAGCAGCCTGGATCCTGATTGATGCACTGGTGGACTGACGAGATAACATTGTGGGTGATCTTTGTGTCTCTTGTTAAAAAAAAAGAAAGAAACAATCGCTGTGTCACGCGGGAGCCACAGTTTTTCTTCCGAAGGGGCCCAGCTTCCCACCTCCAAGTTTAATTTTGAAGTTCTTATCACCTTTTCCTGCAGCCTGTGTGCCATCAGTCCAACTAATCTACAGGGCTTCTTTTCTCCAATAACGCAGCACCAAGGTCATTTCTTTCAGCTTGACGTGTGTTTGGACAGTAAGTGATTGCTTTGACTGACTGATCTGTATGTGGATTAAACACAAGGGCAATAAGGTCTTTATAGGACATGCCTTTATGATCTGTTACAATAGATCTAAATGCAAATGATGCATCTCAATTGCTTTGTTACCTTCATCTGAGGTTCAGTAAAGAATATATAGAAGGCAACGTTTCCAGCACTTTGAATACTATAGTGCAAAAAGTAAATATATTCAACCTAAAAGTTGAAACACATAATGTGACATAATGCAGCTCATTAGGAAACTGCAGCTGATGATTAAGGTAGAGGAGCTCTACAAGCGAAAGCAGGTTATTTCCCTCAAATATGATTTGTGTGGTCGTTTAATTATTCACGTCCTTGGTTTTTTGAATTTACTTTTTATGTAGTCGAATGGTTTTTAGTGATGAGTCACTTTTAATGTATGTTAATAGCTTTGATAGTTATTGTGAGAGAAATACGACAGAAAGATATGAAGTTTGTGTGCATACAGTATTTTCACCTTTCCAAAAATACCCTGTGGAAACATATAACAACATGTTGTCCACTGGTGATTAAGTAGATACGTCTTTACTTGTTTCCATGGAAATGTGGTTAAGGGAAACAGCAAAACAGTGCATCTGCTACGTGCCCTCTGGATTTATCTAATCTTGGATTGGATCAAACAAAACATGTGCCTCATATCTCCAACTTAATGCACCACCTTAAGGATACAGCACCAAACTAATTTTACATTTTAGGTTTCATCTAATTTCTTTACCAGACATGCTTGATTCTATTGATATCTTCATTGAGAGGAGCGCTCAATTTTGCAGAGATGACAGATAAATTAAATTAGATAAGATTTTATGGATGTCTAATGTGGATTCAACTCAAGCACCATTAGATCAAGGCAAAGTAAGAGCTATTGCCAAAAGTAGTAATAATACATCAAAGTTAAGAGGATAAAGCAAGTAAATATCCCCTCTATCAACTTTTCAGGAACTAACAGACTATTCGTTTCCATTCAGGACATGCATGGTAAGATGGTAATGATTTTTATGATTATATTCACATCATCAGGTTTTGTTAACATGAGAACAATGTCACTGAACATGCATAGTCTGTCCTAATTGACTTTGACTCGTAACTCCAGGGCAAGACCAAACTACCACCGTCCAAGCTTTCACCGTCTTTGTTGTCGGTGTTGGAGTCACCGCTTCATGTCATCTGTTGTGAAATCAATTCTTTTCAGGACAAACCATCACATTCACTGTGATTGAGAGTCTCTCATTCACGCTAAAGTCCTTTCTATATCCTTAGCTTTCTTATCCAATGTGCTATTTTGATGTTTATGTGTTACTATTGTTAAATAGTTGTATATTAAAACATGTATTTCCTATAAAAGGTCTTCATTGTGCAAAATATTTGTATGTGAGTCCTCTGCATATATGGAATTATTCAATAACATTACAGCATACACAACTGCAATGAATTCTTAAAAGGGTTTTCATTCTTTTATGCTTGCACAGCAATGCAACACAATACAGAAAAAATCTAAAACATGAAAAATCAGCAGAAAAGAGCATAATAAAAAACTGTATTAGATTATTGTCTGTATGATATATTAAGTTTGGAGGATTATTCTTATGAACTGTCATTCCTCATAATGTCCTCTCTCCTCGAAGCGTGTCAAATCTCCTGTTTCAATTTTATGTCATGCAAGGCTGTGTTTTTGAAATGGAAATTATGTGTCATAAGGCAAAGAAAACACAAGATCAAAAATATACATAAAAAACAAGAATTTATGATTAAAATGAATTGATACAATAATATTAATTAGCAGAATAAAAACAATTGCAAACAAGAATTTCAGACAGAATTTACTAACAAAGTATGTAGTGCACTGTCCTATTTAAAGGAAGGGCTGGTAAGTACAATGGCTTCTGCACAAGACAGAGTTCACATCTGCTCTTTGTGGAACTGAGGCCTCCAAGAATCAGCAGAGGGCTGAATGTTCAAAAGTCAATCTAAAACAGGTCACTTCAAGCCTCTCTTGTCCATCTCTCATTCTGATCACCTGACTTTTTCACTTGCTTGGTGCTGCTTCTACATTGTTCCAAATAGTTAAATGCTCACCAGTGTTCTATGCTTTGTTCCTGCACGCTTACCCCTACCATGTTTCATCTCTCGTCTGCCGTCGATTATTTCCCTGCTTGCCTTGCCCCTTTGGATTTGTGTCTCGGTTTTGACTGGCTGCCTGCTACTGACTGTAAGCCTCCTCACTAACAAGTAAAGTCGTCTTTTATTACATTAGTTCTGCTTCATGGGTCTGCTTTTGGGTCCATGAACTGTCCACATCAGTGGTGCTGACTATAGGATTTATTTTTGTATTCCCCTATTCCCTCCACTGGGAGCAGAGGGCAGATTTAAAAAAATGAATAGCAATACTCCGACACTCATTGTGGAAAATTAATTCAACAGCATTTTTTGTTCACACATTAATTGCCAGGATTAAATGCTCTGCTATACAAATAATAATTACACACACTGGGATAAACAGCAGCATGTGTTGATGTGTTTCCAACAAAGTGAGGAAAGACAACAATGATGAGCAGAGACACACTCTGCAGAGAAATCACCAATTCATGGCAGAGAGAGACAGCAGGATATGGAAATTGTAGATGAACTTCAGTGTAAGTGGCTCGCATGGATTGTGAGGATTTTGAAGAGTCAAGTGATGCCAGGAACAATGACCACTAAATGTATATGTGAAGAAGAAATAAGAGCTTCAAAACACAAAAACGACCCGCCTGCTAACCCATTCTCAGGATGTTGGAACATATCAGAATATGGCCACTGAATCTGGTCATTTAATGGTTCCATACCTCCCTCTCTAGTCACTCTTCTATTCTCATTGCAGATCTTTCACCATTTCAGGGGCTGTCTTTGCTTTTCCCGACAGATTTGCCAATTTATTTTGCCCTTTGTAAATTAAATTTACCTGCCCTCTATTTTTTTTTTGTCAGCTTAATTGTTGTTATGGTGCAAGGCTATACTCTGACTTGTCCTGTGTTCATTCAAAGTATGTTTGATGTCTTATCACAATATAGATTATAACCTACTTTGGGGAAATAGAACTAACACAGTTAATGTCACAACTTGCCAGTATATCTACGGGAATAATCTATATATTTTTCCAATAATAGCACTATATTTCTGTATAATGCTATTCAAAAGCCACACATCAAACAGTGAACGCACTGATGCTGTCAGTAGTGCTGCTACACTCCCAGAGCGGCTCCACCACTCCCACCCTACCGCCCACGATCACTGACCAATGAGAGCCGCTGATGGAAGGACGCGGGTCATGCTTCTGTCCAATCAACTCGCATGTTCTTCAAGCGCGCCATGCTACGGAAGTGCGTTCCTGCCGAAGCGGTGGCGTGTGTGTTGTGGGCCCTAGCCAGCTATACCTGGCTCTCGCGCAATTATACTTCACGAAAACCCGACAGTGGATGTCAGTCTTCCATATTACATGTAGATAAGTGACACTCTGACAACCTGCGGTCTGATAATGGGAGCGAACAGCAGTACCCGCCGCGTGTCGTTTGAGTCGGATGAGAACGAGAACATATCAGTGGTGAAGGGCATACGGGTGAGTGACAGTATGTAAACATGCTTAGTGTTGAGTAGACAGGTGCGTCGTGGCTGCTTTAAACCGTTATAAGCTAATACAACAATGTACTTGGCTGTATCGTAAATGCTAACCCAACAAGAGGGCTAAATGGCTCGTCTTAAAGCAGCTATGCTAAGTTATTGCCAGCAAACTCCTGGCAGCCTGACTTGCCATTAAGCTAGGTTAATGTAAAGGAACATGCAATTTCACCATGCAAAGTAAATAGCTGCAGCAGTGGCTCGTGCAGTTAACTTTCCAATGTCCTTCTGGGAATGTTGACATTGACGTCACTGGCCTCGTGCTCTGCTGTCTGTCACTCAATGTATGAGTGCAACCGACTTAAACCGGACAGGCTGTTGCATACTTGATTAACAGTAATGTTGTTATTTGGGGGTTCTGGTTTAAAGGTGCATGCATGTCTACGGAGTGACTGTCGGAGTTGTCAGTAGTTGGTCTGTGCCGCTGTCAGCTGATGTTAAATATAGAATGAGAGGCTTTGGTGATCAGATCAGACTTTAGTTGGCATGACTCTGTCTATTATTAGTCAGTAGGCCAAGTGCTGCTAATGTTATCTTTCAATGAGGCGTAATCCTGTTTATGTCAATGCTGTGATGTTTGCGTAAACTGATTTCATTGCAAAGCTTTGTCTTCTAATGTATAGTTTATCCACGTTATGTTAAACTCATTCCTCCTCTGAAACTTTTCTCCCACTTTCTTCTGCAGCTTTCTGAGAATGTCATCAACCGCATGAGGGAACCTGATGCTCCTCCTAAACTCCAACATGCTCCCGCTCCACCCACCCTCACTCCTTCTCCTCTCCTGCGGCCAATTCCTCCCCTCTTTGATCCCATCACCTCCTTGCCTCCTCCCCCTCCTCTTGTTGAAACCGTTGCACCTCCAGCTCCTCCTCCACCAGCTCCATTTGCCACAGAGACTGTGGCTGCACCTCCACCACCTCCTCCTAAGGAACAGGTAGCAGCACCCACCATCACTGACATGGTGCTTCCATCCTCGTCACCCGCGGCTGCTGCTAATGCTGTCGCTGCTCCTGCTTATGAGCCTGTGGCGGCACCTCCTCCTCTTGCTCCTGCTGCTGTTGAGCCAGTCATTTTGCCAGCATCTGTCCCTCCTCCTGCTCCCATTGCTCACCCGGTTCTTGCTCCCTGCCCTGCCCCAGCTGTGGTGGAAGCGATCGCTCCGCTTGCTCCTCCTCCCCTTGCTCCTCCTCCCCTTGCAATCGAACCCTCTCCTCTTCCCATAAATCAATGTGTTGCTTCTCCTCCTCCAGTAATTGAACCCATTGCTCCTTCACATGTGATTGAACCCATTGCTCCTTCGTTTGTAGCTGAACCCATACCACCTCCTCTTCCTGTCAAGATGGAACCCCTCATTGCTCTCACTCTTCCCGAATCGGAACCCCTCTCTTCCCCTCCTGTTTTTGAGCCTGTCTCCATCCTGCTTCATCCTTCAGGGGACACTTTGTCCCCGCAGCCTGGTGAGCCATTTGCCGCACCTCCCCTGCCCGAGTATACCGTACCCTGTGAACCAGTTGCACCTCCTCCTCAGCCCCCAGTGGACCCAGTAATCCTTGCTCCTGTCCCTGAGCCAATGGTAGCGCCTGAGTCAATTTCGGTCCCACCACCACCACCACCACCTGTTGCAGCAGCCGGTGAGTTTTATTCTGAAATGCTGAAAATCAGTATTTGTGGTACATTTACAAGGTAGTTATAAGGTACTTTACTCAATGTTAAGGATCAGAAGATTACCTATTTATATATAGAATGGATTATTTAGTTGTGTGAGGATTTACTTAGTGCTTTTTGAAATATTCAGAATCTCCTCTAGCTTCCATTGGTTTTTCCTGGATTTGTACAGTTGTGATTTTAGACCTATGGTAGCTGCTGGACAAATGTGCGCCTTGTTTCTTCTGACAAGAGACTGGAGTTAATGCTCAAAAACTGCAGCAATTAATTGATCTTGGTGGCTCATTTTATCCTGAAATGTAATTGGCGCTCCTTCAGTAGAATGTTAATTAAAAGGCAAAGGTTATGAGGGAATGAGCTGTCTGAGGATTTGTTTGAAGTCCAGCTACATTGAATTCTAATGTTTATTGTGTGGGTGTTTACTTTAAGCCACCCTAAGCTTCTTGTGTCCAACTTTTCTCGCAGATTGTAATTACTCTTCATTTTCAAAATGGGCCTCACAATAGCCTTGGTTATATTATGATTCATTGCCATTCCCTAACTGTTAATGAAATTATTAATTATTTCTTGTATTAATGTTAATACCTTAATGCTGTAATTAGCGGCTCGCCGTTCTGCCTCGTCACAGTGGAGCTCGAGCTATCGCGGTGACCCTTCTCCTTCCTGCGGTCAACATAGTGTGTTTAAACTCTTCAGTAGTGTCTATGTTTGTCCTGTCTGGAGTTTAAAATGTGTTCGTAAAGACTCGAACACACAGACGCACTTGCTCCACCTTCAATTTCTCTCTCAAAGTGAAGTTTTTAGTCTCGTTGTCTCCGTAATGTGGGAGCACGTCCGCTATCTCTTGACACATCCGGCAGAGGACATGTGAATGTTACCCGCTCATTGCACTGTACATAACGGGGCGTGGGCACTGCTTCTTCAGAAGGTGGTGTCCGGGGTGTGGGCAGGCCTCCCCATCCTTGACTGGGCTCAATCAGCAAGGTAATTAAAAAAAAAAAAAAAGGCCAACTTATGCCACGCCACGGTGACATGAGAAAGAGAGAGAGAGAGAGAGAGAGAGAGAGAGAGAGCTGCCTTTCTGTTTGAGCACATTCGTTTCACCATTTGGACAATTAATATAATCTTCTTTGTCGGTCTGTTTTTCTATTATTATTTCTTTCCGTGTTGAATAAAGTTGTTCCTCCAGTGTTCGCGCCAATTAGTTTTCAGATAAATGCAACAATGTCTCACTTAAATTTGTGAGCAGGTCGTTGAGTGTAGTTATTGTGAGAGACTGCTGGCTCTGTTCACAGCAGAAGATCTTTCCAGACAAATAAAACGGAGAAAGGACGTTCTTTACATACTTTCCATCTTGTTGTGTGCACACAGTACATTGTTAAGGATTGTGTGTGTTTGTATTGGCTCTATTTTTATTGTTGCTACATAGTCAGTCCCTACAGTTATCATTTTTATTCATGGCTGGCCCTCATCACACAACATTTACTCAGGTATTTTGTGTATATACTCTCCTCGCAAGGGCGCCTCTCGCCTTAATATGTACCAAGTTCCCCAAGTATAATGAAGGAGACTGTGGGGGGGGGGGGGGTGAACTCAACTTAGACGATTCATCAAGTGCACTCTTTCTAAAGAAGGAAAAATTAAAATTCAGTTGAACGTGAATCTCGTTAAAAAAGTTCAGCCCAATTGTGAAAGGGTAGGACCTTAATGAGGCGCACATTGATTATGTGCGTCCACCAGAGTTGGGTATCGAGTGAGGCTCTCAGCAGGTCGGCTGTCTCTAAATCACAGGCCTGAGTCAGTATGTGTGTGCGCTGATTACACCACAGTCAAGGTTGTACCTCCTACACCTTCTCCAATGCGTTATAAATATTCATACGCTGGAGCCCACACGCTGCGCTGGACTAATAGCCTGCTTAAAGATGTCTCCAGGTGAAGCAGAGAGAACGGGGAGGGAGGAAAACGACGGGAGAAGTGTGCGTGACTTTGTGTGCGTGACTTTGTGTGCATTCATAAATGCGAGTGTGTGTGAAACTTGTGAAATATATCACTCTGCTTTTGAAACAGACTTTTCCTTGTTATCTTGTGAAAATGTGAAATGATCAGTTTGGTCCTTTTTATAACACGCGATTGAATTAACGGGACAGAAGCTGCCGGGGCTGGAAGCTTGCTCTTGACACTTTCCTTTTTTTCCTTCTCGTTCCTGTGTGAACGTAGTGAAAGGTGTGCGGTGAGCTAGAAACGTGAGCAAGTGGTAATGTTACAGATTATGCCCTCCACACGGGTCCTGAGGTTAATGAAACTTCTGATGAGAAACGCAATTTGCCTTCGTCTATTATCTCCACTGCCAATAGCCTCTCCTCCTCTATGGGTTCTTCCACAGGGTTAGTGATTGGTGGTAAAGGAAAGGGGGGGATGACAACGACACACGTCTAAAAAGATGATGAGTTTTTAATCTTTTTAACATTTACATGTCCTACTCAGGATTGACACTGGCTCTGTCGATCTGGAATTGTCTCTGACCCGAACCAGCTTCCCTCAAGGACCCCAGACGGTGTTTATCATATCAGAACCTGTTCTCCGGCTGACCCTGCGGGCCTGCTAGCTATCTGAAGCCTCTCTCTGCGGGGCTGGAGAGGATGCGGTGATAAATGAGGAGTTGCTTGGGCTCGCCTGAACTTGGAGGACTTTTTAGAGTTTTACTTTTAACAGTGCATTGCTGAAGGCTACTATATTTTCAATGTAAAGCGTGAGATCATTTAAAGGGCGGTTGATACAGAAATGCCAGTCGTAGTTCATAATGGCAGGATCTTACCTCTGACTTTAACCTAATGTTATGATACTTGATACTTGTTATGATGGAATGTCCATTGATGCACAGCATTATTTCTGTAGATGGAAGACAGTCATAGCATATCATCTGATGTTTTCACATTTATTGTCCCAATATGGCGGATTCGAGATCGTAGCCCAACAGGTTTGTCTCTCTGTCGTAGTTCTTAACAGAGTGGTAATTAGACTCTGCTCTGCAGTGGGATCAGTGGAGCTTCTGAGTGCTGTCAGACATGATGGATATTATTTTCCCACCCTCTGGACAGTTAGGTGACAGCAGTCTCTGTCTTTGAGGATGCACCGTGCAGCAGAAAAAAGTTGTCGACTGTCAATCACCGCCTCCGCTCGCACGAGTGTCTCCTCTGAAGCCTCCGTCATGCTAAAGCCTCCCGCTACCTGTTCATTCTCCATACTGTACCCAACAAACTGTTGTCATGCTGTGAGTTCTTCTTATGTTTTGTTTGCAGCAGAAGAGAAGAGGCTTTTTAGAGGTTGGATATCAGAGAAAGGAATAAGTTAACTGTATTCTGAGAGCAAATTGTTAAAAGTGTGGGTGTGATACCGCTGCTGAGGGAGGGGAAGG
>NW_027176450.1:5897274-5959774 GCF_023349555.1 Cebidichthys violaceus
CTTCACAACACCCTAAATATCACATAGAAAACCACAGCAATCAGCTAATAACCATCTGATGAACCCTAGCATCCAGCTACTGCCCGTCTAGTACCACCTTAGCCACCCTGCAAATAACGCGAGCAAACACCTGGAAACAACAACAGTCTATTTTTACCCTGCAAACACACTAGTAGCTACACCTTGCAATGCCTTAGTAACCATATAGAATACTATACGTGCACCAAGACCCACATGTAACCCTTGAGGCTTCAGTAGTAAACATTTCACACCTTGTACATTTTCCTGTGCTGCATTTTCCTACTTGTGATATCTATAATGTGTGTGATATGATCGTCTTAATGTTTCACTACTTGCATGGATAGATTTAATTCCCAAAAAAGCATTTCTGGTTCTTGCCTCTCATAAGCCCGGTCATATACACACACATCCCCAGCGTATAAGGCCGTTTTAAGTGTCGGAATAACAGTCGGTGAACTGTACATTTAGAAAAACACGCCGCTTTGAAAAAATAAATGATCAGCATGTTCAGTCCTGTAGCCTGCTGCTGACCTGTTCAGTAGAACAGTAATGGTTATTGACTCAATCTCCGAGCAAATCTACCGTCTGTGGCTCGTCTATTACTCGAGCTGGTCTTATGCAGAACAGATGGTATCAGTTGGAAGGAGTTCAATACAAACTTCGAGTCATTTCTCATATAATTCCAGTGTTTAAGCTCCATAACACACCCTGTTAGCTATACAGAATAATACCCATCAGGCCTCTGAACCTATTTCACACTAGTCTTAAGTGAATTAAATAGTTGTAAGCTGGTAGTTTGAGCTTTATGCATGAGGTATGATAGTTAAAGAGACAACAGAGGTGAGAGTGACAACGATGTCCACTTTTTGACGGTGTGCTTGCTCGTAGCACTAAGAACATCTTGGCTATCGCTTCATAGTTGTGGGCGGATTGCAAAATAGCTTTGTATGTTCCTTCTGCAGAGTGGGGGCTCTTCAAAATCCATTGTCTCCCTGTACTGTTCTTTGTTCCCCACACACACTTCATTATAACACGACGGCCCCAGCATTTCATAGCTGTGTGTGTGTGTGTGTGTGTGTGTGTGTGTGTGTGTGTGTGTGTGTGTGTGTGTGTGTGTGTGTGTGTGTGTGTGTGTGTGTGTGTGTGTGTCATGGAGAGTGCTTGGCCCCATAAAATATTCATGGGCAGCATTCAGCGACATTATTCCTAACATCAATATTGCATTGGGCCTTTAAATGCTTTTTGTTTCAAGGCGCTTGGGTCGAGTCTTCACAGGTCTGTCAGAATCCATCCTGCCAGGCAGACGGGTGGACGGTACGTTACTGAGACACACCTGTAGATGACAGGTAGACGACATTAATAGGGTGAAGAGCTGAGGGAGAGGTGGAAATGGTAGAAGACGTGTTTATTTGTGCAAGGGTAATGATGTTTGAAATGATTCTCTGTGGAGTAACAGGTGATGATGGCTTAATAGATTTGAGCTCCTGCAGTGTTGAGCGCCCGTCATTTTTCACCATGTCTGCATTTTCCCTTTGTTGATGCCCTGACTATAGTCACTTAACCCCAAATAGCAGTATCTCAGCTACTCAACCTATGCATTTTTCATATAAACTGCCACAGATCTAATCTCTGTCGGCTTTAAAGAACGGTGTCCTAAAATAGCTTTGAGTATTTCTGTTTTCAGTATTCTCTTGAAAATACAGAGTCACTTTTCCGGACAGACCCGACACAGTGCACCCCACTCCTTATTTGGTTGAATGGTACCTTGCTGTCTTTCCATGTGTGTGTTTCCAAAGCTCGATCCACTGAGCCATCAAACACACAGGGTACTGGGCCACAATTACCCTCATTTTATATCCAGCACTCGGGCCAAACATCATCCACTCGTCCTCTGAAAATATGTTTTTTTTCTTTGCCCTTCATAGGTGCTGTCTCTTCCCCCCCCCCCCTCTCTGTCTGACTCCATCCTCTACCTCAAAGCCCCCCTCTCCTACCCAGTGCCAATCTTCTACAGTCGAATGAAAAATGCGTCCAATATCCCAGGGACAGGGCAATAATGAGTGGAAAGCAATAGAGGTGAAGCAGACAGATAGCATCCGGCTAGTGATAGCAGTCTTTGCTTGGGTTAGCACTTGTGAGGAAGTCAGTCGAGGGGACTTTTCTTTTTGCAAGGCTGTCTGTTTTCTCCTTCTTTCTTTCACTTGTCCAGGTTGTAGCTTTTAGTCGCCATAACGTTGACATCAGTTTACTTTTAGGTGATAAGTAAAGCTAATGTTCAGTTTTTATTCTTTTTCAACCGTTTCTTTGAATCCGCAACAAAATCACGGCATCTTGGTATTTTTTCCTCTTTCTTAATTAGTGTGGTTCATTTCTGCCTCGCTGTCTGTCATGTCTGTTGTTCCGTTGCGACAACCAAACGAGTAAACAAAAGGAGCTTTTTGCACTCCTGAGTGTCAGTGTTGCTGACAGGTGCGTAGGAGAATGCCGGTTGTCCTGAAAACATGTGCACACATTCAGCACTTAAATCATTTAATGAGTGCAGACAAAGTTTTTGTGACAAACCCTCATCAGACACAGTGTGCGTGAATTTGCTTTGAATTTTGAATATTTTTTTTCCTCATACTGTAGTAATAATCACTATAAATATACTAAATTCCATGCTACAAAAGGTCAACTGATTGCTCATCCGCATGAGGACCAACAAAGTCCATTTCTGAACAATAAAGCACCTACTGTATGCTGTCACTCATACATATGCTGTACTACTGCTGTAGTATTAGCTGAAACTTCTTGAGTAAAGGTAGCTTTGGTGCATTAGCGGGCAGGCAGGCTTTGATTGTGGGGAAATGGTGACTGTAAAAGACCATTAGGTGTGTGTGTGTGTGTGTGTGCGCGAGTGCGAGAGCGAGAGCGGAGTCGGAGCCCGATCCCGATGATGGATGGAGTGTGCTGACGTGTGCAGCCCACTGGACTGTGAGACTGGACATGGCTGGTCTCTCTCCGTCTCCCTCCATCTCTCTCTCTCTTTCTGCCTCACTCCCTCTTTGCTTCACTTCCTCAGGGCCAAACATGTCATGTCGCCACCGCTCACTTTCGCTCCGTCCTCGCTCTCTTTGTCCTGTCTTTTTCCCCTCCGTCTCCCCATCTCGTCCGCCCCCACCCCCCCACCCCTTGCTCCCTGACATTTAGTGGTGTTGCGGGGCAAATGGCAGCTTTAAGACATCAGACATATTTTTATTAGCCCTACCCGTCATGTGCTCCAAGCCAAAGGCATCGGAATGGTGATCAGTTAGAACGATCTGTCCATCACGACTCCTCCCTGTCTGAATGTTGAGTGTATTCACAGGTGAGTGGAGGGATGAATGAGATTTTATTTTTAAATAGAATAAAAGATGAAAACCTTTCACTCTGACGGATCAGTGGGAGTAATAACAGTAATAATATAATATCAAGAAAATGAGAAGAAGCCACATGCCACACGCTTGACAACCAGGATGAGGCACTTAAATTATCAAAACGCACAGACCTGATGAATGAGTGATGCATTTAACTCAAGTGTTCATTAATACATCCACCTTTTTTAAAAGACTTAAAGCAGCTTTAAAAATAAATAAAATAAATAAAAACAGAAGACACAAATGTAATTCAATAATTCACCATTAAATAACAACTATTGTGGTTTAAAAATGGATGGATCACAGATGGTTCATGTGAATGTAAAGGAATTTAATATTGAAACGTTTTTGCTATCTGGGGAATAGATCACTAAACCAGTCGCCATCACTGTCAGGCAGCTAACTTCTCATCAAGGCTGTCGTTCACCGCTGTCTCTGTGTTTCTTCGGCAGACGTTTATTAAGATCCTCGCCATCTTTACTCAGTCTGTCATAATTCAGTCAGGCGCTCGCTGTTTATTCTCCCTCATGCCACCACTGTTTGATTCCTAGCAGAGGAAGACTTTCAGCGTTTCGGGGAGACGTTCCTTCTCTTCTCCAATCAAGTGCGCTGTCACCGACGCCGGGTAGGGAGTGCGTTGCTAGGCAACTATGAGAACCCAGCGACAGGGTTCAAATGGTGGTCCTGTACTTGCAGAGAGCGAGCTGCCTCCGTCTACATCAGGGTTTCACTGGGTTGGGGAAAACGGTGCTTACGCTGTCTATTAATGATATTCAGATTCCTCTTAAATGTCAATTAGTCAGCTGACTGTGGTATTTATTTATTTTTTGACTTCTCAGTGTTGCCTCCTCTTTGCAAGCAGTGGAATAGCACGGACGTGTGTATGGATGACATTATGGTTGAATATCAATATACAATATATGGCCTATATCAATGCTTCATTGGCACTGTACTTTTGGCCTTTTAATTCATTTGGGAGACACTGCAGCATTGCAGCATGCAGGCACATGAACGTGGGTGTTCTTCGATAAATAATGTTTACTATATGTCCCTGGAGCCATTCACTACCTGTGTTTGACAAGATGATCTTAACAGTTTGAGCAATATGGACCTGTGTTGTTTGAAAAGTGTTTAGTTTCAAAGTTCAAAATTGCAAAACTTGCCAGAAAGAGCTTATGGTTCACCATATGGTACGTAAAGGTGATGCACAACATACTGTGGACAGCACAATACACTGTACACTAAAAATTTGAGTAGCAAGTCATGCATTATAGAGATAGCTGTAGGAGAAAGAATAGTGAGTAGTACGTACAGTATATATATATATATATATTGTAGTGTACAGTGAGGTGCTTTCTTCTTCTTATACCCTGAGTGCAGGTTATATGAGGTTGTGTTTTTCATGAACGTATAACATTTAGAAAATGGGTGCAAACGTGTTTTAATCATGTCAAATGTTGATGCTCCACAGGGTTGAGGCGGAGAAGGCCCGGGCAGCAGCCCGGGCTCAGGATGAGGCCCAGTCCATGGTGCAGGATGAGGTGTCCAGGATCCTGTCTGTGGAGCGGGCCGCAGGCCAGGAGAGCATCCAGCAGGCTGTGATAAGAGAGAGGATCGCCACTGAGGACGAGAAGCTCCGTGCTCAACTCTATGTAAGTCTGGCTTTTAACAAACACGCGCGTTGATGTACGGCACGCTATTGTGAACTTTGCCATCTTATTTCATCTTGTCAAACAGTTTTATACGTTTTCGCGCGCCACACTATCAAACCGGCATTGAGCATTTTAACTGCACGGCGTTGCGAGCGTGGACTCGCCGATGCGAGTGATTTTCACATAAAGACGGTTCTCCATTTTACGCTCACACGTTGCTGCTCTATCACGCAGACACACAGGGGTGGACCTATTTAATGTAATCGACAGGTCACGCCTGGTACAGTGACAA
Source organism: Cebidichthys violaceus (assembly GCF_023349555.1). NCBI lineage: Eukaryota > Metazoa > Chordata > Actinopteri > Perciformes > Stichaeidae > Cebidichthys > Cebidichthys violaceus. The sequence continues at coordinate 5,902,635 of NW_027176450.1, forward strand.
GTGTTTGAGCATCGCTTTGAGCTGTAGTACATAGAACTGTCTTGACTGTGTCGACACACACACACACACACACACACACACACACACACACACACACACACACACACAGTCACTATCGTCGCTATTTTCAAAGCTTAATCTACATAATGCAAACTCAGAGCGCAGTTTAAGTCGATTCTAAAAGAACCCCTCTTTGCTGTATCCACATCTTGTGGTATGATATGGTTGTCCTCCATATCTCTGCACGTTCATCCTTCAGAATTATGAAAGCTGCCTTCATTTTGGGCGGCCTGTGTCTTTATTTTCGGTAAATTGCCCTCGTAAACATTGTCAGATGAGCGTTCCTTAACACACACACACACACACACACACACACACACACACACACACACACACACACACACAGCGTATTGTTTTCAAAAAGAAAACACATTTTCCCTCGAGTGCGGCTGCTGTTTACAAACCTATGCTATTGATTATATAGTTAATTTCACACGCTCATCGCCGTAATAGAAAAATTAATCATTTTAGAGAGAGAGAGAGAGAGAGAGAGAGAGAGAGAGAGAGAGAGAGAGAGATGCCGCAGGACAAGTGTACGAGGGATCCCTCATTTGGAACGCCGATCAAAACGAAAGGGAGGGGAAAAAAAATGCGGCGAGGGAGACACATGATGTAAAGTGTTATTCCCTTCAGCATCTGAGAAGAAAGCCGTTGCAGTTGTAGGTTTTCTGTAATTTCATTTCTGCTGTTTTTCATCAGGAAAGAGAGAGGACAAATGAGGGGAGGAGGGGGAGCAAGGGCAGGCGTGTTGCACCTGCTTTGTATCAGTAATATGTGAGCAGCACCGCGGGGGGGGGTGGGCCCTACTGAACTGTCGCAGGAGGAGAGTCCTTGTGCGTGTCATTGCCTGCACACTCCCGAAGTACCGACTCCTTGTACTTAAGAGAACTTTTCCTCCAGTGCGCCGCGAAGCGTTTGCTTGTGGGCCCAGGGCTAACCTCAGGCCATTAGCCGCCTTTGAGACTACAGACAGCCGCACTGCAGTGGCGATGCATTCAGCATGTGACTGAGCATACCAACACAGTCGTATACTGGCTTTGCTTCATTCTCTGTCTGTAACCTATATTTCGAGTCGTCGTCAGAGTTTTTTTTTTGTTTTTTTTTACTGTTTTCACAATTGTGTGAGCGTGCCCGTGCGATCACCTCCTCAGTTTGAGCCTTCTTTTGGAGTGCTGCACTTTTAATAGAAGCCGACAGGTTATCAGTGGAGGCACAGTGACGGTCGCTCCACTCGTGTAATTGTCAAGTCAGATGCTTCCACACAGCCACCGTTCCTTTCAACTGGAAATGGACTTCTCCCTTTTTTTAAAAGGCAGCCTCTTGCCCAAGACGTCCACCCCCCACCCATTGTCATTTCAGTCCGTGTGTCCGCTACCCACAGTGAACTCATCTTTGATGAAACATAACACATGTTTTAAGGTTTTTTCTGTGTGTGTGTCCCTGTCTCCTGTCTGTCTTTCTGTGTCTCAGTGTGAGACTTTATTTCTTTTTACTCAAAAGGTAAAACAAGAGCAGAAAGATGTCAAATTTAACTCAAAATATGCAGAAGTTACCCAACAAATCCCATTTCTATTTACAAGCACATCGGCATCGGTGATTGGAAGGTGAAAGTGGTTCCGATTGCTGGGCAAAGTCAATAAGTTGATCGAGAATAGAGCTCCAGGGGAGGTTGTGGTTTGCTGCACTAAGCACATAATCTGGTGGCTGATGGAGCTTTCAGAGGTGATTTGTTCAGTCCTTCTCCCAGTAAACCTGTTAACACCTCATGTATTATGTTAGAGGCTACACTGTTATGTCCTTGAGCAATAATCACAATATAAGATTAAGATTAACTCTTTTTTTTTTCATTATGACGGTCTCTTCATTCTTTTTTTCCATGAAATATTAAGCTTGTTGGCTGAATCTCACTGCACTAAAAAAACCTTATAATGATATTGATAACTAAGTGAAAGATATACTTTCCTTTAAAGCAACAGTCAAATATTAACTCATAAAATCTTCTTGTGGCACATTATTCTCCAGTGTTCCCTGAAAATGTCTTTTTTTTTTTTTTTTTTAAAACCACTGAAACAGGTGAGTGTTTTGGAGGCTGCTGGATTTATCTCAGCCCACTAGCAGCTTAGGTGTCAAAATAAAGGGTATTTTTTTTTCAATTGTGGGAAGTGAAAAAGTTCAGAGGGCGTCGACTACATGAGTAAACATTGCATCTGTCATCCATCAATCTGTCTGACTGTGGAGGACTGTTTGTTGTTTCTGTTGGTTTTAATAAAGACAAAAAAGAGAAACAGAAAACAGGGAGAGAGACACGGATGTCACGCAAGAAATGTCCCCAACTGGACTTTGTCAAGGCCACGAGGAAGCCCTGGAGGAGAGCTTTTAAAATATGAGCAGCAACAACAGTGTATTGAAGCAGGCTGCTGTCTTAAACTATAACATCATCTGTAGGAAACATTGCTTTTCTGTAAGAACGAAAAAGCAGAAAAACGGTGCTTCAAAATCGAGTACTGTAGGAAGGTTACACATTAAGTCAGAATTTAGTGTTGTTGTTGTGTCTGTGAGTTGACCTGAGCCTCTGCTCTCATGTTCATTGCCACAGAAAAAACATTTGTCTACTGCAGCTGCCGGTGTGTTCTTTGTCCAGCGTAGTATTGATTTGTCCTCCTCATTAAGATACAGGTCACGGTGAGCAGCGGGACCCCATACAGTCCCGTCCCCCCTCCTCTCTACTTCACACACAATGAGAGCGGTGCTGTGAGCGGTTATGCTTCCCCACGCTCGCCTATAATGACCATAACCTGCACAACCATAGCTGCACCAATTACAGCGACACCCAATTGGGAGAATTGCCCCGAGACGTGGGGTTAGACTGGGGTTAGGGTAGCGTTTAGATATTATTGATTTTTACATTCTGATTGTTATTGTGTACCGCTTCTGACTCTTGCCTTATTAAGTGCTAAAATAATATAAAATATATGGAAAACCTTTAATTTCAGCATATTTTAGGATGCTATAAAGAATAGTGTTTTAGATATAGCCATTATTGGACCACAGGAGAGGGGGGGTAGTACTTTCTGAAAGTACTAGAACAATATATAAACATTTAAACAATTAACGGTTAAGCTTCTCTGCTTTCCAACTCATTTAAATACACTTTAAAGAGAGCGAGGTCTGAGAGGGCAACTCTTAGTTTCCTTCTCTGCATTTCATTCATTCCATCCAACTTGCGTCATTAAACACTATGCACAAGTCAATGTCCTAGCAGTGAGGCAGAACAAAGGTGGATATATATATATATATATATATATATATATATATATATATATACACACACCTCGTCAGGTCTTTAGAGCACTTTGGAAACGCAGACAAATGTGTTCTGAGGGAATCTTTTAGTTCAGAACTTCCTGTTGGAAACGCGGCCAATGATTTTCATTTTTCATGAAAAAATAAAAATAGAAATAAGAGGAATGCAACTATTCTCTTTCTTGTCATGTACATGACATCTACTCCTGTAGCAAACTGTTTAAGGCATCTACAACTTGCCATTTAGTACAATGTAGTGTTTTTGAATAGAATACGCAGGGTGTCTAGTCCATCATAGCCGGGGCCCCCGATGGTTCCCACCACCCTGGTGGGAGCGCTTGTCCTTAAGGCTTTCCCACCACTAGTCACTCCTCTCCCTGTCAGGCTGACTGGCAGTAGCCAGCCACCAAGTCCACCAGTAATTGAAACTTCACGGCGGTGTAGGCAGGGCCTGTGTGTTGTCACCGTTGTTGGGTTCCTGGGGTTCTGTTGTCTGAGGGGAACATGTTCAGTGTCAGCGCTCACACGTGTTCTGCCACTCACGAGGAACCACAGTAAAAGAAAGGGGAACAGCGGCGTGCACAATAGGTTTCTGGTATTTAAGCACAGCGGTGTAGTTGCGTGTTGTTTTCGCCTCTTTGCGTTTTTTCATTGGCTGTCGGTTGGATACAAAGCAAGCGGACACAATTACTGTTTGAATGACATTTAAATGAGCCTCCATAGTTTTGTGAAGTATTTGTCATTTTGAATTTCAGTCTTTATTCTGATTATGCCTGCTTGTCCAGAGCAGGAGAGAGCGCTACACTTCCAAGATCACAGTGGCTGCAAATATCAAAGAGTCAGTCTCAAATTCACACTGAAAAGGAAAGAGGAAACGTCGCAACACCTAACACTGAGTTGTTTTGTCACCAACACACTTGGGAACCTACTAAAGACGGACCATATCTTCTCATCATGTGGTCGTTGAGAATCATTTCTCCATGATTGTGATATAATGAGCAGCTTGCTGTGGAAGAACTCTGATTGTCGGCTTTATGTGGTCAAGATGGCCTCACCGAGGGGTTACTTACCAGACTCATTACACAGAAATAAACCCGTAATTAGAGAACAGGTCAATTAGTGCTTAATTTACCAGCAACTTCAATTAGGAATCTGTGATTCTGGCTGGAGTCAAAGCGGAAAAAAGCAGGGAATGAATGAGCTCAATATAAAGATAATGGTCTTTATGTGCTGACAAATGATGCGTTTTGACAGAGAGATATACTAGCGCGCGAGTCATGCACTCATTCACAGTCCACAGCCATCTGTCAGTCCACACATCTGCCTTTTAATGAAATCACAGAGCTCTGCCGTCCCCTCTTTTGATTTTCAACGACTCTGTGCTCCGCGGAGCCAAACTCGCCCAGTGGCCAATCAATCACCGGCCTCAGCGTTTCACCGAGACACCGGCTCTAACCCGAGGCAGACTTTTCAATCAAACTCAGAGTCATCAATCTTTCCGAGCTCCAAAACACTGGCCTAGGTGGGGGTCTACCTGGCGGCAGTGGTTCCGTCTACTGTTGGCAACTGGTCGAAAAACACTCAGATCTTACATTTACTTTTTTCTGTTGTTGAGACCTCAAGCTAACACAGCATAAGGTATAGAAATATGCAACGGAAGGATATGATCAGATTTGCTCCTGGATAACCGAGAAATAAAACTAACCAAAAGTGTTTAATTCATTTTTTATTCTGTTGACTGTAGGCGATCACGTCAAACGTGTTCAGAAACAAAAAAAGGTAATATGACAAAACTATAGAAACTGGGAAAGACTAAACGTTAACTTTTCCATCAGGAAATGTAAAAGCCATAACTTGTTGTGTCCCTCAATAGATCATTATTGAAGGTGCAGCCTGTTAGTTAGTTGAATAGAACTCTTTACCAAAAATATCAATGGAAAGAAACTATTCATCAGCATTGATGCTAAAGTTAGTTCAATGTGAAAGAAATGGTTGCTGATACGGAGATGAGGCCTAATAAAACAGTGCTGGTATCTAGAGCAGTGTTCTACCTATCAATCGTAGTTTATCATGCTTTTGTTGCTCCCTCTGTTGCCATCTTTATCTTTCCCACACACACACACACACACACACACACACACACTTACCTACCACTTAGCACACTATACTAGTAGCTAATGCGATGTTCCACCATCTTCGGTTTCACAGCAAGGGATGATGCAGCATACCAAGAATGTCTGTTTGCTCCCTTACCTGACACACACACACACACACACACACACACACACCATGTCCATTCTGTCGAAGCTCCTGGAGAAAATCAGTACCTACTCTTTCCTTAAACTGTGTTCCATTTGATGCTTGGCTGGCTTGAAAATGACTTTGGGAGAAGCTTAACATTTCTAATGCGGCGAGTCCCCCTCTGTTCACCCCAGCACTCCTCTCCCCTCCACCGCTCTGAAAACTGCCGCCACCAGCAAAAGTCCTGTTATTTTTTATTTATTTTTTAAAATTTGTGGAAAGTCTTTTGTACTCCCTTGTGTACTACATTTTAGATACAGGAGACTGGACCCAGCTGATAATGGGCACACAATTTAATTTCCCAGGTATTAAAGGAGACGTGCTGGGTTTTGAATTAGTGCCCGTTGGTGGTATTTAAAAAAATATATAATAATACAGAGAAATATAAACTTATTATTTTTTCTTTCCACATCACAGAGTATAGAGAAGATTGGGGGGGAGAATAGGTCCTTGTGTCTTTTACTTTTTAATGAGATAAAGAGAGGTTGTGGTACACTGTGACATACAGTATACTGTGGACATGCTCAGCTCACCAAGGACAAATTGCATCCTATCTTTGACTCCAGTTCTCTGAGCTGTTGTAAGCGTAACCCTGCCAGGCTTAATGCAACTCAATTCAAGAAATCTAAACATTCTAATGTTTTTGCTCTGTATATGTATTACGGAAGACGTTAGGGTGATGTGGCTTAAATCACAGATTGACCCAGAACTAAAGTCATCTTAAACAAGGACCATCAGAATGTTGCTCCAGTTAATGAAAGTCTACATTTCCCTGGGACTTGATGTATTTGATCAGTGACTCAATACCTTAACTGCTTTGCAGAGTGATATCAAAAGGATTTGGGGGTGAAATAGGGATCTTGGCAATACTTTGAACAGAGCAGTTTTACTTTAAGTCTTTTGGATAAACTCTCATATCTACTGCCATTAAACAGTCACCGTACCTGTTTCCTAATTAAGTAATTTGTCAACTATTAATTTATTTAGCTGTTAAAAACAAAACAAAAAAATGCAAATCTTTAATCAAGAATGGAATATTATGTCTGCTCATTTCTGAATATATCGAAACATCAATATACACAATATATCCTTCTGCCAGAAGGAACTGTAGGCGTGTTCTACATGCTTTTATCTGATATTAGCACGATGTTCTCTTGCACTGGACTGCTCTGTACTGAAGTTCAATGCTACAATAGTTCAGACATCATGGACTTAAACACTGCTCTCCAGCTTCATCAGAGTTTCACTGAGTGGCCCAGAGGGGGAGCTACAATTACAGATCTCACAAGCAGTCACTAATGGGTCTGGAGGGGAAATGAATCAGTCACTGTGGATGGATTATTACATTTACACGAGACCTTACAAATATACCCTCAGCTATGATGAATTATTAAAGCCACAGGAAAAAGTACAAACTAACAACATGACAAATAGCTGTTTGCAGTTTATTTCCTCATTAACTGAAAGTTACAAAGCTTTCATCCCTCAGTTCTGTAAAAGTTAAGTGCGTCTTTGTGTATATTCTCGTGAATTGCATGTTTGTGTACTGTTAGAGTTCAACTTAAATCAGCAGATATTCTGTCTGCACCACTACACTCACTACTGACCGTGTACTGAACATACATGTGTCCGTTTTCTCTCTCTTTTTCCTGTCTTTGCCTCTCTCTCTCTCTCTCTCTCTCTCTCTCTCTCTCTCGTCGGGGAGGGTGTCCACTCGACCGTCCTTTACATGTTGGCGGCCGTGCCTCACCCCTGCCCAGGGTGCGGTGCCCACACATCGTGCCAGTATCAGGGTTAGGCGGGAGGTCAGGCTCTAATTGGCAGAGCCGGTGGCCGGCACTCTGCGCCGGGCCCTCACCCTGTCAGCTAATTGGCACCGCGAGAGGCCGGCGGCGGCGGCGGCGGCAGGGCCGGGACGGGGCAGTGCTCCGATTGATGGACGGATGCTGGTGTCAGGAAAAGCCTCTTTCTGAAGAAAGGAGCTCGTACAGTCAATTTATTCCCTCGGCTTCAATGGGTGGTGAATGTATTTATGTATTCATCCTCATTTGGTCTAAACATTTAAAAAAGGCTGACTAGAATAGTCTCATTGTGCTGTGTGCTCTTCCTCACCTTTGTCTGAGCATTGAATGCACTTCACTTGTTTAAACAGAAACTAATTACACTTGCTGGCCAAGCAATAATTTTATTTTTAATCAAAAAAGTGTTTTAAGTTGAACTTTTCTTTCTGCGTCCCCATTAGTGACTGCAGCAAGAGGTTGTTACTCGTGAATGTTAATTGCAGCCATTCATTACAGCTACAGACTCCCCTACAGAAACTGTACAACCGAGAATTAGTGAAAAATCTATTTGTTTTTCTGGTCAAAGTGATTGCAACAAAAGTAATTATCATTTTATGTTGTTTAAGAGTGAGCTGTAGCAGGTTTGAACTCATTTTAACAGGATTTGATGGATTTTAGGGTGTTCAGGGTGAGAAGGAGTAAATAAGCAGTGAAAGTATTTGTTGGTGCTGTAGGTTTATGATGGTGCCACCTGTTGTTCGCCGTGGTGTTAACTTGTGATTGCTCCAATTTGACTACTTTATTGGGCCTTTTCTTGAGCACTTGGCTCAATTTTGTCTGTTGGTTCGTCTCATTTCTATCATGATGAAAAACAAGATTACTGCATATTGTTTCAAGTGATCTTGATGTGTTAGTTACTGCATTAAGTTACTGCATTTATAAAAACCTTTCTGATTGCTGAAATGATAAATTTATTAGGCATGGGATGATATGAAAGTTTCATTTCATGATTATCCTGCCCCAAATTATTGTGACTCACAATATTATCCTGATAATCATCAAAATGTGCTTAAAATGGCATATATATCACAGATAACACGCACCTTTTCTTTTAGTGAACATCCTTTTCAGTGAAAAACGGTCTTAAATAAGGTAATAATTTATCTTAAGTTCCCCTTTCATACATATATGATGAATGAATAATGGCAACATTGTGTGACTGTTCTTTCTTACACGATAAATCCTGTATTTTTATATCAAGCTTTATTTTTTATTTATTTGGATTATGGAAATTCACCAAATTCACTTATTGTGAGTGTTCTTTGTCACCATCCATGATAAGATCCTATATCGTCCCATCCCTCGTGGAACAGTATCTGGGAGTTTAATACTCACGACCTGTATGTAGCCTGTAGTTTGTCTGAGAATAGTTTTGCAAAATTTTCTTTCTGTTTCTTATCCTCTCTTTCACATGTCCTATAAGACTTAATTGGCCACATATTCAAGTGCACAGGTTGGAAAAGTAAGCGTCCTGACTTCACTTGGACGTACGAGCGTGTGGCTCAGTACAGTAGATATGTCGGATGTGTAACATGACAGGCATTTCCCTTTCCTCTGTGTTTCTCCTCTTGGCTCTGACAGGAGAGCGCCATTAATGAGGTTCTATAGTGGTGAACCGTCGGCTCAGCTAATGGTGCTTGAGGTAGAGATTTTTGATTGAATGACGGAAAGAACTTCAACATATGGAGGGAGCGAAGACGAGAGGGGAGTCAAGAGGCAGAAAATCTGGATGAGGAATAGAAGCGGTGAGGGAATAGAAAGCAGTTAAAAGACAGGAATGAATAGAGAGCGGACGAGAGGTATTGATCCACAGAGTGTACAAACTCCAATTAGGAAACAAACTAATCCAAAAACAGCACTTTAAAAACAACATAAAAAAGTCAAATAGATCTGTCATGTCGGTGGAAGAGATCATCCTTACAAGCCAATTATGAATAAAAAGGCTAACCTGTGACTTAAGAGCAGAAACGTCTCTTTTCCTTTAAATGTAGCTGTCGGTGACCGCTAACAGTAGGTAAGTATGGCAGCCAGGAGAGGAAGAGGCATGAATTCAGCTGAAGAGGGGAGTGGATTAGAGGTGACCCTGAATCTGCTGACATGGGCTCGATAGACAGAAGTTGAAGGCGGACTGTGGCCCCCTTCTGGCTTCATCGGGCCTGGGAAGACCACCTGCTGCTGGGTGGAATGAATATGCATTGATGCACAGCATGAGCACTGAGGAATGTACAGTATGCCCACAGCCAGAATCACACAAGGAGTCAGTCACTTGCTCATACGCTAAGATGTGTTTTTTTAACCATGCAGAAGGATCCGGGTAAGGATCCACTTTCTGCACATGCGGCTCGAGTCGTCCACGAGGTCCGGTGTCAGGAACACATCCTCGGGCTGTCTCTTTTTCTCCCTGCGTGTCTCCCCCATAATGTATTTCCTTCCTACATTCCTCTCACCTTCTCTCTGCTCTCGGTTGTTCCATCTCTCTTGAAACAACTCTTCCTCTCTCTCTCATTCACTTCGCTCCCTCGGGACATCTGTTGTCCAAAGACAATACGCCGCTCTCAGGTCGTTCACTGTGTCCTCTGCTGTCAAGCGGAGGGATTTTTTTGGTTTGTGTGTCTGAATGAGTGTGCGCTTGCGTCCTCCACACTTCTTCTAATCCCTGTGCTCCCACTGCTCGCTGTTTAAACAGGCATGTGGTGAGTTGAGGTTGTATGTCAAAGCAAATTAACACAACTAGTGCTAAAACCTCCCAACTAAATGAGACAATTAATCCTAATTGTTGTCTTTCCTGCCGGTATATGGAAAAGATTGCCCCGGTGATGGTGTTGTTGTGCTTGGCTCGGTCACACTCGTTTCTCTTTCTGCCTCATGTAGCTCAGGATCTATCTTTCTCTCTCCGAGCACCGGGGTATCTTCTCCCTTCCTGTCGTCCTCGGCCGCTTTGTCCCCATGTCCCCATTGTTCTCTCGGCATGCCCCCCTGTTCCCGCCTTGGCTGAGACTTTCTCCATGCGTGTGTCCCCCCCTCCCCCCCATGTCTCGGTAATGAACCCACAGCTCTTCATCTCTCCTTCGTCTTCCCCCTGTGTGTTGGACATGACAGATGACTGGGGACCTCCAGAGGTTCGCTCCCCAGGGCTCTTGATAAAGGCAGCTCCAACCCCAAGATGATCAATCAATCAGTTTACACCGCGGGCGCCCGATCAGCCAATTAATCAATCTGTGAGCCAGCAGATGTTGTTGCCGTCCCTCAGCAAAGGAGCTGGCAGTGGAGTGGTGGAGGTGGTGTCTCCAATGAGGCCGAGGGGCTTGAAGTGTCTGAGAGAAGAAAGGAGAGTGATTTTTCATGTTTCTACCAGGACTTCAACCTTTTGTGGGCTCACTCGTACCATTTCTTTTCACCGGACGATCTTTTCTCTTCCAGCTTTTCCAACGGTAGTCCATACTTTTCGATCTTGAGAACTTCTTACCATGGTCCTACTTACCTTCTACAAGCTTATGATGAGCTAATGATTACGATAAACTTTACTGTTTGTATACTTCTCTGAAATAAATGAGTATCTTCTTTAAACACGTACACATTTGGAAGGAGTGCAGTAGAGATGTAAACGTGTGTGTGGGCTGACACCCCCTGTCTGGGCATCATTAAGGCCAGCTGGTTCGGATCAAGCCCTCTGCTGACCTCTGTTCACAGTCAATGAGCTACAGGCTCCACAAGGACACTTCATTTTAATGCGCCTTTAAACAGCCAGTAGTTATGATACACTCACGAACATCGAGACACCCACACTCGCCACCGACTCCTCTTGGCCTTTGGTCCCTGTCCTGGCCCCTCGGTCCCTGTCCTGGTCAGGTCAGCCCTTTGACCCACCAGGTCGTTGCGTCATTACTCACTGTGCTCTCCCCCCCCGGGAGAGTCATTCTGTCTGCAGCCTGTGGCTTCAATGTCTTTTTCCACTAGGATGCTAACCCTAGCCCACATCCACTGGATTCCTTTAAGCATCTCCACAGAATAAGCAAGAAGAGTCACTGGTCGCGTCACATACCCAGTAGGGAGGAGGAAACAGTCTATGCAATATATAGACTAATTCTCACAGCGTCATGGTCAGAAGGTAATTGCTTCAGTCGGACCTTCTTAGCCACAGCCAGCTTGTTCTCAATGATTAATGGCACCGCTGCTTCTTTTGACTATATTGTGACCATTCGCGGCCCCACTGGCATCAATCCCCGTGAAGAGGTGCCCAGGATGCTGCATTATTATGTTGTGACAAGGCGGCCGTGCTGTTGAGTTTATTTCGGGGCGTCCCTGTGGCCCGGTGGTGTAAGGCGCCTGTAACTGATTCAGCACCCTTTGTTACTATAGTCGAATTCCTGCACTTTCTCCCCGTGTTTCCTGTCACTCTCTACAGGGTCTTGCACTTGGTCTGCGTTGCTTTCTTACTACTAGATAACTTCCCCGTCTGCGTCAAACACAGTTGGTGTTGGAGTGAAGCCTGAACCTGCCAAACACAACGACTTGGGAATTGGCGCGGACTGTCTATAAAAATTTTTGTAACCATCCAGAACCAACAATCTGGCATCATGCCGCCTACTACGTCGGTCAGCTTTTGCACATACAGACAACTCTAACATCATGAATGCCTTCAAGGAGAGACTGTCCAAGTTGTTTGTCTGGAGCGCATTCAGCTGTCACAAAACACGACCGAGGCTAATGTCTCATCTAATGTGCAGCCTCGACTTCTCTGGTGTTCAACTTGCAGAAAATTGTCAAAACCAGAGTAGCTATGACACAATAACCAAAAGTATGGGCGGTGTAAAGGAGCATTTCTGAGAGATGGACACGTTTTAACTATATGATGGCATGTTGTGTGCATATACAGTATATACAATCAAGTATTACTTTTTGATAATTGCGCAAAATCTATAATAATTTAGATATATTTGCGAATACAGCCTTTTTGATTACATTCACTAGATACTAGAACTCGGGCTCAGCGGCCAACTGAGAAAACTTAACATTACAAAGTTTCATGTGTTTTAGCCATTGCTATGCGTGTAAATACATGTTTGACAGCGTGCTCGTCCTGTGTTATCAGTCAAGGTTAAGCCCATTAACTGACCACACTATATGTGACAGGATTACATCGCCCATGACCCGACCACCTCCCGTGGAGACTAATCGCTAGCCTTGAACTTAAGTGTTATTGCAGCTCAGTAAAAACCCCATGATGCTAATTAAGCAGCCAAAGTGAACGCTCTCTAATGGAGTTTTACTGCTCCTGCTAGCAGGACTTGTGTTTTATTAGTGACTCTAAGGGTAATTCGTAGCACTGCCAGTAAGGTCTGTGTTAGGTGATATCATTTTACACTCCATCACTTAGATTTGATCTGCCAGTGATAGCTTTTAAAGCTAGAGCTGCAGCGGTTTTAAAGGCAGTTACAGGATTTGTGGAAGGGATGTGTTTCCGAAACAGTTTGGAGTGTGAGTGTAAGTATTCGTATATGGCTGCAAAAGTAAGAAACTGTGTTTTTCGTCAAGCTCCTCTTTTAAAATATTCTCCCATCTCCTCGATATGACAGTTCTCCGAACATCTGTCAAAAAAACCCCTAAAAAAACAATTCTCCTTCCAACTATCTTGTCATCCATATTCCATCCACACATGGGCCCACCTCTCCCCCACCCTTTCATCTTCTCCACCCCATGGACTTCCCCTCCCGTCCCTCCATCCATCTCTGACCTCCCACATGCCACCTACACCTCCACGGTACCAATTAACACCAGAGCGTGGTCACATCGTGCTGCCCTTTGACACCTCCCCACCCACCCACCCACCCACCCCGCCCGTCGGAGCACACATGACCTGGGGCCTGCGGCTTCAGTGTTAGTTTGTCACCGGGACCCCTGTCGCACAGGTCTGTGATAGATGGGCCCCGGTGAGCGGCTGTGACCCACCATGCTGCAGCATTCGCTTGGATGGAGTGAGGGAGCATTGATTATGAGGCTACTTGTGACAGGGGCGAATCAGGGCCGAGCTGACGGACAAAAGAGGCCGACGGTTATGGATGAGGTGCCGTTAGTTAATGTGATGATATCGGATTGGTGCTCTGTCCATCGCGACATCTTGCGATATGATTTTCATGATTTATAAGCATTTAGTTGGCTTACATTGTAACCGCGAATCACGTCATTGTTACAATACAGAGATCTCCATCATTGAGGTGTGAAATGAAAAATGTAATGTGTATAGAATTGATAAAAGACATAATCAGATTTATTTATTTTTTCTTGTGAGGAGAAATTGCTTGATTGTGGTACGTAGCCTGAATGTATGCTGTTGGCAATTAGTTTGGTAAACTTGTCATGAATTTAATTTTATTATAAGAGGATTCACTTGTTTAAGTCGATGGTTCTCAACCTGGGGGCCGGGACTCCAAAGGGGTCGTAATGTATGTGTAGTAACAACATGATTGATGGGATGGGAGATAATCAAAAACGTATTTCTCCTACACAAAATCATGTCCATGTATTCCTTCAGACTTGTCTCATATACAGTAATGTACTTTGTCTTGTAAAATACTGGATAGTTTTACCTTTTAGGGCCTCTAAAGGTTAATTAGATGGAACAATTTAAGAAGAGAAAATTATTTTGGTTATAAACTCACAACTTATAGATTGTACAGTTTTATTTAATGTACTGTAGTGTTTATTTCATTGAGTTTCATTTCTCCATTAGTATACAGTGTCTCTTCAAAAAGGAGAGAAGGATAGGATGCAAATATCACATAACTGTATTATTCCCTATAATGTATTTTTAAAACAGGGAGTCCCATATGGAGCCACACACAGTATAAGTACATACTCACACATGCAGTTGCCTTAAGCCTGCTCAACGCTGCAGGCAGGAGTTATTTATATATCAGCGAACAGAGAGAACACTTAAAACAAAAATAAAAAGCTGGTGTGAAAGAAAATGGAGTGTACGCGAGCAAATCAGTGAGAGAACAGGAGGTGTGTGTGTGTGATGGTGGGAGGGGGGGGGCGGCTGACGCAGCAAAATCCACCTGTTTTCATCCTTCCTGCCATCCTCCTTTCCTTTTCTCCTCCCCTCCTGTCCTCCTGTCCTCCTCCTCCTCCTCCTCCTCCTCTCCGGTGCTCTCGCTCCCAGCTCAAACTGCGGCAGTCGGCTAATTAAAAAACACGGCTGTCCTTAATTATTCAGCGGCTTGCTAATTGATATTCACAGAGGCGTTCACCTCGCCTAAACGATCCGCTTAATCTGACCACCGCGGTCTCACTCTCAACCGCCTGTCACCCTCAGCCGTTGTGCTACTGTACTTAATAAGAGACCGGAGGATACAGGGGGGGACGTAGAAGTTTGCCGATGATGTTGATGTAGTTTTCTGGGCTACAAACCGCAGTGTGTGGACTGGATTACTGTCGGGTATTGTTTTTGACTGTTTGTATTTTCACCGGGTTGCTGCACAGGAAAATTAGACCAGGTCGAATTAGAATTTTTAAATTAGCCAAAATGAATTACATCATCCTCTGGACTTGCAAAGTTTTGATAGAAGTGCTCATAGAACTCTCTTTCATCATGAGGGTGATTGACAGTCATTTCTGGCTTCCACTAAGAAATCGTCTCAGATTAAAGAAGTCCTGGATTTCAAAGCTGGAAAGTTGCGAGAGCTTCAGGTGTCCCCTTTCCCCCTCTTACTTCTCTTACTTCCACTTGTATCTTCCGTTCTGTTCTTTGTGATCGTTCTCTCTCTTCAACTTCTTTTTAAAGTTAAGGAGATGCACTTGGCCCAGACTCCATGTCCCCATCTATCAGCCAGTTCTCCATTCTTGACACTTCCAATGATAAATCACCTTTTTTTTGTCCTCCTCTTCCTCTCTTTGTCTCTTTATCTCTCTGTTCTTTCCTCTCTCCATTTTCTTTCTTCTTTTTTTCCATTTCATGTCCAGTTCTGCCCTCCTCTTCCTCTACCACCCCCCACACTTACCCCAGCTCTCCTCTTCTTCCACCCGTGACCGCCTCTTCATTAGGTGAACAAAGGGTGCATGGGCAGTGTTGAAGTCTGTCCCATTGTTTGGCCTTTGGTATGATTAGATTATCTTTAAAGTCTGCTGAATGGGGTTAATCAGTCAGAAGTAATCCTGTGTGTGTGTGTGTGTGTGTGTGTGTGTGTGTGTGTGTGTGTGTGTGTGTGTGTGTCTGTGTGTGTCTGTGTGTGTGTGTGTGTGTGTGTGTGTCATCAAAGATGAGGGCCAACCTGCTCGCATGGAAATTGAACACATGCACGGCTGCATGTGCGCACAGGCTTACGCGTAGACGCACACAAAAGTGAGCAAAAAAAAAAGACAATCCCTGGGCACACATTTCTGTCACAACCTCTCCTCTTTTAATGACCCCTTTAGTCTCGCCTTCAGCACACATTTATCTCTCCACAAGCTCTCTGTTACGTACAGCTGCTCCGGCTGGTGTGTGTGTGTGTGTGTGTGTGTGTGTGTGTGTGTGTGTGTGTGCCCGCGTTTCAGATCAGTGTCTGAGCCGTTTTGTTTGTGTCCCGGCATCTGCGTGCATCTTTTGTCTTTCAGTCTGCAAAGTCTTTAGTCGCCACCTATCAGCGTAACATTGAGTTTGGACACACTTCCACACTACTGATCCTCTCCTCTGTTTCCCCTCCATCCCATCATCCCTCTCCTATTCCTCTTAAATTGAGCTGTTGGTGGGAGACAGTTTTTTCTTTTCTTTTTTAGCACCTCGGTCCAACGTAACCCGGCCTGTCGAAAACTTTACCAATCTATCCCAGAAGCCCCGATTGCACGCTCGGAATCAATAACACACTTTAAGGTCAAGACGGTGCTACTTCCCGTGTACTAGCTGCAGACTTTTTAAGGGTGTACTCCAGGGTGCATTCAGCCAGCACCACCACTCGGGTTTAAGTTCAATTTGATTCCATCAAGTGCAGGCAGCTTGAGCTTTTTCCATCACACCGGCCACGTAAAAGCATTTTCAGACATGCAAAAGGGGGACACAGTGGAGACAATCGTCTGACCTGAACGATGAGGCTGGCTAATGTTAGGTTGTGCTGAGGACAGCTGCGACGCAGCCATGTGCGTGTCGCTTTGCAGAGTGTTGTCAGGAATGCGATAAAGTGGTGCTGTGGAGTGTTCTGGACCTGTGGATGGCATAATGTCACTGTGTGCCTGCGCAGGTGTTTTGCCGGTGTTGCTGTATTAATTGCGGTGCGTAAGCTTGGAGCATCCCCTTGACTTTGAAACAACACACACACAGACACACACACACACACACACACACACACACACACACACACACACACACACACACACACACACACACACACACACACACACACACACCTCGTGCAGCCCTTTGGTGTGACACTCCTCATCACAATGCATAGAGTGTGCAGCTCCGCCTGCAGTGCACCGAGTCGCCCAAACACAGATGGTTATCAGAGGAGTAGAGGTTGGACGGGGTAATACGTTGTTTTCTTCACACTCCCTTCGTCTCCTTCAACACTCTTAGTGCTTAAAGCAAAGGCTTCAAAGTCTTTGCGTGGGTGCTTTACATAGGACAGTCCTCTGCAATATGGCGGTGTGGATTTGAATGTTTGGAACCACAGTTCATGGTCATATACCATACGTGTGTGTGTGTGTGTGTGTGTGTGTGTGTGTGTGTGTGTGTGTGTGTGTGTGTGTGTGTGTGTGTGTGTGTGTGTGTGTGTGTGTGTGTGTGTGTGTGTGTGTGTGTGTGTGTGTGTGCGTGCGTGCGTGCGTGCGTGCGCGCCGGTGCAAGAGGAGATGGAGAGGACGGAGTGTGAGTGTTCAAGCAGAACAGTGTGGCAGCCAGTCACCCCTAACCCTCTGAATACCAAACCTTTCCAAATGTCACTTTGAAGAAGTTCATGGATGAATCAGTGCCTCTTTTCTCTTCTCTCTTGTTGTTTTTTTCCTCCCCCAATGCTTCCCTCCTTCAGGAGATTGGACGGAAGGTAAGTCGAGAGGTCTCTACCTTCTGTTAGACTCTACAGTTCTCTTTCTCTGTTTCTGCATCACAGAGTCAAGGTTTTCTTTTTCCCTCTCAGCCTCTTTCACATGTTACATTTTTATTTAATTTTTTCACCAGATGTTTCAGCTGCTCTATATTTTTGATGATCCCCTTTTACAGCTTTCTTCCTCCAAATGCTTTGTAGAATTATAGATGAGATTTCATCTTATTTTCTAGTCGTATTAACAGAAGGGAGCAGTAATAATAATACCAATTTGGTTGGGTCCCAAAGTTTGCTGTGGCTTTGAATAACCACCTCTCAGTTTGCTCGATATAAATCCCAAATCGCCAGTGTTTTATCATTTTCATACATCAGTACAATTTAAATTTCTATTTGAGTCAGTGGCCCTCTATCCCAGTGTGAAGGACTGCTCTTCACACTGGGATAGATACGATATGTCCGGGTCTTATCACCCAGAGAGTCAGTTCAGTGAAGGTCACAGTAAAGGGAAGGACAGCAGAGATTGGTAGTGCTGGGTAGAGATATATATATATATATATATATATATATATATATATACACACACACAGTATATATCTATATATATATACAGTATATATCTATATACACACACAGGACTGTGGTGCTCCTTTGCACTGAGAGCCGATGTGATCCTCTTGACCTGATAGCAGTTTGGCCATGCCGAGGCATCATCAGTTTCACGGACATGGACGCACTTTCCTAGACGTCGGGCTGTATGTGCACATACATGCAACACTTGTCTATGTGCACGCCAGCAGGCACAGCGCTCATCAAACATTAAATTATAAAAGGTCATTCACAAAGTGTTTCACAGTCCAGTCTATATCTGCTGATAAACAGAGCGCCTGTGTCTGAGTTCTCTCTTCTTTACTTCTCTGATGTATACTTGTGTATGTGTGCATTTTTGTGATCAGTCTCATAGAATTGGCACTGCTCCACTGAGCACACAAGTGATGTTTTTTTGTCTTGTGTGTGTGTGTGTGTGTGTGTGTGTGTGTGTGTGTGTGCGTGTGTCTGTGTGTGTTAGGCCAAGCAGCTGGGGGCCAGAGAAGCAGACCTAAACAAGCAGGATGCTTTCTACAGAGAGCAGGTGGCTCGGCTGGAGGAGAGGGTAAGAAACCATTTGCACCATAAGTCAACCTGAAAACTGCCCGTTTATGGACGTAGGTGATATTAATGTTCAACCACACTCACAGAACTAGGTGCTACCATTTCACATCTGGAATGCAGTTACCAACACATTTTTGAAAGGCATAAACATAGTGAAACGGGGCTCTGCAAGTCCACAGTAGCTACAGAACTATACATACTGTACATGTGGTGTTAACTGTAATGGAAATTGATTCATTACAGAGTTTTGCTCAACACATAACTACAAGAGTGATATAAAAAAAGATAAATAATAGAACCAAAGCACTACTAACGAGAAAATCCCAAGGTGGAGGATACGGTTTCAAAAGGTGAAGCAGAAGATAACTTTCCTTTTCAACAACGGAAGACAAAGTAAAAACTACCTGCTGCGTTATCCAGTCACAAAGCAAGATGACGTCATTGCTGTTTTTCAAGAACATTCTGCAGATAGTTGTTGCCTGGGGAAACGTTTCATAACGTTCATCTATTGATGTATAATACACTCATCGACACGCGGCACCGGAAACACACCACAGTGTTCACGCACATTAATGCACACAATCCAGTGCACAGTGGTCACCATGGGCTCAGTTAAAGTACAGTCACATGTATTCATTTTCTTCATCCCTCTGTCCCACGGTTTCTGTTTTCATCCCAACTTAAACTCGGCATGCTTTCCCCCGTGTGGTGCACATCGCTCTCTCTCTCTTTCTTGTTCTCTCGAATTGTCTCTCTGCAACTCTTTTGCTCTTTTTTTCCTTTTAATTTCAACCCTCCTTACCTCCACCTGAAGGATAAAAGGTTACATCTCAGTCAGCTGTGTGTGTGTGTGTGTGTGTGTGTGTGTGTGTGTGTGTGTGTGTGTGTGTGTGTGTGTGTGTGTGTGTGTGTGTGTGTGTGTGTCAAATGTCTCTTCCCTGATGGTCCTTGTCAAACTAGTGTCCTATGGAGGGGGACGAAGGTCAGCTGCCGTGCTTAGCCCACTTCAAAGGACAATGCCACGCTGGTCCCAGAGTGAGATGCCTACAAGGCAGGAAACCAGGGTCAAATGCCCCGTTAAAGTGTGTCAAAATAAAGGACGCCCTCATGCTGCTCTCAAATCACAAGTGTATCTTGGGAAGGATACAAGGCCAAATTTAATGCGCTTAAATTGGCGCCTTCATGCTGGGGAGGAGTTTTGTCCCCTTTGGATGGGGCAAACAAGTCAAACGCTCTCTATGGTGGAAACAAAATGGAGATTTCATACCAACAAGGAAGAGGAAGGCACTCACACTGTTTTCTTCTTAGAAGTTCACATGAATACAAGCATGGCAAAATATCACGCACTCAGGGGACACATTGTCCTCAATAGGACCTCAATGTCAAATGATTTCATGATGAAAATCTGTGGTGTCTTATGTCTTACTCCATTATTACAACATTGCTTTAAATATTGCTCTTAGCTGATTAATCAGCACCATTATAATAATTAGTTTAATATTTTCAGTGTGGATTTGTTAGTTCCCGTTAGCGGACAGTTATCCTTGTTGGGTCAATAAAGCAAATGTTCCCTCCTTCACTCGGGATGAATTCTTTAACCAGTGGGTATTGAGTGGACTTCTGTCGGTAATTGGATGTGCATTGGTCTGTACGACTCCGGTTGTGTGGCGGAGAGGAGAGGACGCCATTTGCTGACGTCAAGGGGAAGGAGTGCGTTAAGTGACGGATCATTTTGCAAAGAAAACAACTGCACCTTTCGAACGGACTTCCTTCCGCAGGATGGTGGCTTTGAAAAGACCTCAAGATGTTGTTATATTATGAGATGGAGGCATGCTCGCTGATCCGGCCGTACAGCTAAGCTTCTCTCTTTCAATTCCTCAGCTTGTGTTGCATTATTAGACCTTTAAACAGTGTAGCCCTACCGCACCTCCCCGTAACTGAGAAAATGTGAGCGCTGATGGCAGAAGCGATGAGTCCCAACTAACACAGGCATTATTGACTTCAGGCACTGACCATCCATCAGTCATGTTGGCCACTGGTCAATATTTCTTAGATCAAAGTGTCAACAAATCACCTTCACACCTCAAAGAGAGAGAGAAGATTGAGAGAGAGGAGAGGACAGAGATACTGTACTAAAGAGAGAAGCTAAAGGAAGAGGAAACAATAGAGATTCAACACAATAAGAGACGAGGTAGATAAAGAGACTGTACAGCTCGAGACAAACTAGAAAGAAATAGATTCTACCTGCGAAGGTATCACAGGAATTATGATGAAGTGACATTTGTGAGTGAGTGAGGGTAAGAACAAGAAAAAAGACAAAAGTAAAAGGAGGTGGAAGAGTGCTAAAAATGATAAAAAGTCATCAAATAATAAAGAACGAGTGTTAAAGGAAAGGTTAAAAGAGCACTACAAGCCGAATCACTGAATAGTAAAAGAAAAGGTGAGAAACAGGGAACGCTGTGAAAATTAACATTTATTGATTCATGCACAGGAATTATATTATAAATCATTTATATTTCCAAAGCACTTTGTCCTCAATTTGCGATTATTTTTATTTATTTATTTATTTAAAGTAGTCTTTAAAGTCTTAAGTCTTCCTTGCTGAGCTGAAACCCGACAAAAGTGGCGTGCGTGTGTGCGTTTCGTGTGCCGGCGAGCGATGCTTTGTGTAACTGAGGATCAATGGCGGCCATATTGCACGTTGTCTTACTGTGCAGCAAGCGGCTCGGGGCTCCATAGGGGGTGCAGTCAGTTTGGACTGTGCTAATAACACTCCTTGAGCCCGGCAGCACACCAAACCAAGTCACTAGCTCCATGTTCTGCTCCTGTGTACTCTCTGAAAACGACCGCTTGGTTAATAGCGACCACTTCAGATGAATGAGCTCAATACAAACTGTGTTAGACAAGTGTGCATCAAAGGAGACATAAAAGAGGTCGTCTCGGTCCGGATCAGCAAGCAACTGACCCTTCATTAAGCATTACATTACATTACAGTCATTTAGCAGACGCTTTTATCCAAAGTGACTTACAATTCAGTATCTATCTACACACCGTAGACGCAGCTACGGGAGCAATTTTGGGGTTAAGTGTCTTGCTCAAGGACACAATGACATGAGACTATTCTATATTCGAACCGCTGACCCTTTGTTTGAAAGACGGCCCTGCTCTCCACTTAGCCACGGTCACCTAGAGAGGCCACTGTCCAATCCTACGTTGGCAACCCTTGTTTGGCGGAGGGTGAATTGAACCATTTGTTAGGTTAATTTCTACTGTGAAAACATTTTTGGGGACATTTTGGACTTTCAGACCAATGAAATTTTTTTCCCTCACCACGTCATAGCTGATTTAAATATTCATGAGTAATAACGTATGAAAAGAAACTGCCCATCACAGTTCATTGAAGCACCTACCACAAGTGGGGGAGTTAAAATACCGTGTAAACATACATAAATAAATAAACTCTTCTAACTTCAAAGAATATAAGGAAAAAGATGTGGCCATGGAATGATTCAAAACATTGTTGGCCGGTCTCGAGTCGCCTGTTGGTGGGCGGTGAACAAGGCTCTAGTGAACAAGACTCTAGTGAACAAGGCTCTAGTGAACAAGGCTTTAGTGAAACCTCGAGCTTAATATTATCTCACGGCGCGCTCTTTGCCCTCCCTCCGTTCCTCCCTTTACCTCAGGATTTCCCCAGCATCTTGCACACACAGAGAGAGAGAGAGAGAGAGAGAATAAGTCTGATATATATTACACGTCTGTTCCAATCCAACATAGCCATTCATCAGAGGGGCTTCCAGTGACAGGCCATCACCAGCTCCGAGGCAGCTCGGCCCGCTGCCTCTGCTGCTGCCGCTCATTGGGGCCACAGCTACCAAATAGCCCCTGAAAACAATATCTATATATTTATTAAATTTTCACTCAATACCTGCCCTGCTGTAAAACAATCTCATATTTAACAATCAACTTGCCCATGTTGTTTTGCTTCTTTTGCTGTTCTTTTTGTATCAAGCCCTCCCTCCTGGCCACATCTGTGTCTCTATATATCTGTCTTTTTCACATTGTTTTTTTTTTTGAGTTGTGTTTTTTTCTCCTCCATGCCTCAATTTATTTATTTATTTTTATTCCGAAGGGATGTTTCTTTTCTTCTTTTTTTTTCTATCTTTCTTTTCGCCTTGTATATATCGATGAAATTGGATTTTTCTGCTCTCCTATGGAGGACAATCACTGCAGCAATTGCCATCTCATAGCAAAGCATCACGGCACTGTGAAAGGAAGACATGCGGAGGAAAGAGTATTAAAAAAACAGTAATAGCTTCTATCTCTCTCTCTGACTTGGTGTCTTCATCTCCCCCTCAGTTTCTCTCTCCCTCGATCTTTTGTCGTCAGTCTCTCTCTGAAGACTGAAGCTCAAATTTTAAGTACATTTAGCTTGTCTGTAAAAAAAAATGGAAACAATTCCAAAAATTACAACCATTGTGTCTTGACGGTGTTGTTGCAGTATTGTAGCAGTAAAGACGTTTTTAGACTTCCTCTCTCCACCATGAAGCGATCAGTGCAGTCTCTATGGCTCTGCTAGTTGTATGACTGGAGACGCGGTAATCCGGAGTGAAAACATGACAGAGTGCTGCAGTGTTGAGTTATTGTGTCGGAGACTGTTTGCTGTTATAGCCGCATGATGGGATTCACAGGGATTTAGCGGGAAGTCTTTTCAAGGAATGGTGATTTCACAACAGCAGAGTGGCACATTAGTTTATTTTTAAAAAAAGAAATCCGACAGCAGTAACGCTCCACGGGCCAAAACAATATTACTGAGATACAACTTTTCTCTCTGTTCAGGGCTCATTTTTGTTAAAACTGTGGAGCAGTAATGGTAAGTTTCTAGACCATAGCTATGGGTGGTATATTGTGTTGGTCAGCATTGTATTAAAAAGTGTTTCTATTTTTCTGTCCCCACAATTGGAACTCATTTTACAGTGATTTGCAAGAAAGGAGATTTAATGAACTAAAAACCTTAAATTGCCCTTATAAACTTAGGAAATGTGCTTTTTTCTGCATTTTTGCTGAAAGATTGAGAGCACTCTCATGTCTCGACATATTAAGCTTCAGCCGGTTAGTATAGCTTAGCATAACTTAGCTCTAAGACTGGAAACACGGACATTAGCTGTGAGCTAACCAGCAGCGGACCGATCTTCTGTGTGGGAGTGTGTCTCGAGTGTCTCGAGTGTCTCGAGTGCCTTTTTGGGGGCGAAATTTGCCTCTGATCACATCGTTCCATTGACTTTGAATGCAATCCCCACCTCTTAACATTCGCCTTGCCTTCTGCCTGAACACATGGTTAGAGAAGACTGTAGTCATATTTAGTTACCTTTGGTTTAAAATGTGTGTGAAGGATGGGCACAATAACAGTTTAACAGCCTCTTTGCTCTCCTTATGAGCAAGTTGCACACAGCAGAAGTCTCATTTACTCTAGCTCCGCACAACCGTAATGTTGGCCGTGGTGGGGTTTCTCCCCATTTCGGCCCTCCTGCTCAGCAGCAGATAAGAGGAAGAAGCCATCAGTACAGGGAGTTGTTTGTTTTACTCATTAAAAATGCGAGGCTTTTTCTCTAAATTGAGCAGGAGCCTGTGTTGCGGTGCAGCTTCTATCTTCTCCATATCGCTGCAGTGCATTAGCAGTAATGACTTAATTTGTCTGTGACACCCCCCACCAGCATTTTGTTTGGCTCCAGATGAGCTAAAAGACCCAGTGGAGCGCAAATAGAGTAACTAGGATGAAAATAAACAGAAACACTGTTTTAGAGGTAGATTGCTCATGGCGTGTACACAGAACAAGGTTCTTGAAGCTACGCAATTCTGTTCATTCATTGATGAAGAATTGCTTGACAGCAATCAAAAAGAATCTCTCTGTTTTGCAGCCCCTGAAAAGATTTGTTCCTCTCTGGGCTAAGGTCAGGGCTACGCTCTTAATCAGTTGGGGCAACGGAAGGAAATCACGATTTGATACCACTTAGTAATCACACAAATTACACTCTTCTCCGCTCTCTCTGGTGGTGAGTGAGGCTTTTCTTTGTGTGTGTGTGTGTGTGTGTGTGTGTGTGTGTGTGTGTGTGTGTGTGTGTGTGTGTGTGTGTGTGTGTGTGTGTGTGTCATTGTTTAAAGCCACCAGGATATGTGTAGATAATTTGGCAGCGTGTCCACACATGTACCCATGATGTGTGTGTTAGTACCTTGTGCGCGCAGGTGTCAGCGTGACTGCACCGGCGGTGTTTGTGTGTGTGTGTGTGTGTGTGTGTGTGTGTGTGTGTGTGTGTGTGTGTGTGTGTGTGTGTGTGTGTGTGTGTGTGTGTCGGTAGGTATATTCTGATGGTCCTGCAGTCATTGTCACACACAGCCTTTTTGCCCTCCAGGTGGATTACGGTGCTGATTAGTGCCGGCTCAGACATTTAGGGAGGTATTATTACCTTATACTTAATATTCTAGACAGAGACCCAAATCCTTCTCTTTCCGACTCTCTCTTTGTCTTCCAATGGCTCAATTTCGGCACCCAGGAGAAGTCTTATTCTTGCCTCTTTAGCAGCTCCAAAAAATCTCTTTTTAGTCCTTTTATCTGTGAATAAGCTTCTCTTTTAAACCCTTTTGCTTAGTTCTTGACAGTTTCTTTGTCTACACCAAAAAACACTTGATTCAAGGCCAGGAGGGCACAGATACAACAGCAGCTTACAAGTTAACTCTTAAACTTTGGGCATTCTTCTTTATTGTGTTTGACATACAAACTAATGTCTGCCTGAGGGACTGCTGCACTGGGTATGTTAAGTACTCAGACCCCTATTTTGTTTCCACATTATGTTGTTTTATATATATTTCATGCAGGATCTTTACACCCTGCAAATTCCTCTCTGAATGTGCGTCTTAGACATGTACAGAGAGCTTCATGACTTCATTTTTACCTATGGGACCCGATAGACATAAATCATTTCCAATCAATTAAACTTGACACATGTGGACTTGAGACATCTCAAGAGAGATCAGAGGGGAAAGAAATGATCTAAAGAATTGAATGTGTCATTGCAAAGGATCAAGCTATTTTATTTTATACTATCTATGAAGTATATATTAAAGATACATTTTAAATTACATGTGTAACTACAGAATGTGTGAAGTAAAGGACTCTGAATCAATTGCAAACCTTCAGTGTCGATCTAAATGAAGAGGACTCAAATCTGTATCAGACCTTTTGTCAGCGTTGTCATGTCCCATCTTCTTTTAGCTTGGCAATGCACAACTATTGATCTTTTCAGCAGCGCAGTTCATTCCTATTGATCGTTTCTGAACTATGATGAATGTCTGGGCTGCTAGAAGGTTAAATCCGGGCAGATGGGACCAAGATGCTTACCTTTGTCACATTTGTAGTGTGTCTGTAATGTATGCAAGATGATTTAAGTGTCTGGTGTCCAGTGAGGTCGGTTGGTTGGCTGGTCCCCAATTCTGTGCGCTTTCTGCACGACAAATTCCTCACGGTTAACTGTTCCTCTTTTAACAATGCAGAGACGAGATGGAACTAGTTTTCAAATTCCTCTGTTAACCCTGAAAAGTCTTAAACTTCTCCAGAACCATCTTGCAAGACCAGCGAACTTTGTGAAGGTCTGCTTATGATTTATAATCTCAGAGATCTTTAACCCAGCAATACCTCATACAGTACTGATTTGGTAGCTCAACATTAACCCAACAGAAAACAAACAAAAAATGTCTAATCTGTCTGATGTGTGAAGAGAATATTTTTTTTTGCTTGTGTGCACTTTACTTTTTGAGTAAAAGTATTAGTAAGTAATATTACTATTAAAGTGGAGTACTTCACAGGAAGGCATTGGCAGACATTGCCTGTTTTGCACCTGGATCAAACCTCGTACAACTCAATCAAGCCATCCATCAAATTTAACAATCCCTCAGCATTTGATCATAAATGTGCGTAACAGCCACTGAGGGCTGACGGAACAGATCTTCCCCGAGTAGTATAAGCGGTGGAGGAGCTATGTTATACAGCCGTGTATGAGGAGGTAATTCAGGCTGAGGGGTTCCTGCTATGGGTCACTGGGGGATTTTGAGTGGTAGTCTGCACGCTGTTGACTAGCGGCCCTCTGACCTGACAGGATTATGCCTGCCTGTTATTACAGCCGCCGTTTGTGAGGGGATAAGCTCAGACGCACATATAAACACACAAATACCCATAATTCACACACTCGCACAGAGAGGCAAACATGCACGCACAAAAAAGAACAATCCCAATATTGTTCATACTTATAACCTGTAGACATTGCATTTCACAAAGCTAGCTTCCATGTTGTGGACAATAAGCCCAAGTGGTAATAGACCTGTGCTCTTAATACCTCTCGATATAAACTTTTAAATGGCGTTTGAGTGATGGTGGCTGAGGCAGGGCTGTGTAGGCTGGACCATATCAGATCTGAACTGCTGCGAGGTGTCACTTTGCTGAAAATGTTTCCTTTTGCCTAAATAGCGCCAACGTGAAAGCAGGGAGGATGTGCGATGATGATGAATTGGATGGACTTTTTTTTATATAAGAGATTGCAATCACATTTTCATGCATTTATCTCACTTACTGGCCTTTCTCCTCCTGTCTCTCTGCAGAGTGCTCAGTTCTACAAGGTCACCACGGAGAACTATCACAAAGCTGCCGACCAAGTGAATGCCAAGTTCAAGTAAGTTTTGACGCAGTCGGTCCAAAGTAGATGTAAGGCTCTAAGTCACAGACCAGTTAGAAGTTCAACCCTGTTCTTTATGTTTACCTCCAGAAATAGACCTTTCATTGTTTCTTTTTGAGCGCCATGCGTGTTATCTATAATGATGCATTGATTGAAGATTAGAAGTCCACGTGGACCACTGAATACACTATTGAATCATGCCAGCCACATTCTAACCGATGTCTTTCAATCAGGATCACATTAGCCCGGTCCATTAGCTGATGTTGATGATGTGGTTCACTGATAAGCCTGATCGCATGTTGATGTATTTCTTCGGTGTTGTTTCTTTTATAAGACTTTATCTTCAGCTGGACCTGGGTCAAACAGGATTAATAAATCATTTGTAGCAGTTTTATAACACATGGGTAGCTTTTCACACATAGTCACACAAAGTATAACATAACCTCAGAAAGGAAGTATAAATATTTTTTCCTCATTTCCCCTCTTATATTGCTTTGCTGCACAGATTGTTTGCATCCATTTGCAACCAAAGTGCATCATAGCACCATGAGTGAATGTATGGTCCTCACTGTGCTAGTTCTACGCTACTATATGCTCTAAATACACACCACAGCCACACCTTGCAGTGAAAGAATGGTTACTTAATTGAAGTCGTTAGCAAAGACGGTAATGATAATAAACATCCAAGCAGTCATGGATGCAGCACATACCCGACACATATATGTAACTCAAGAAGATGCAGAATCCCTCCCCATCCGTGTTCCATCTGTCTCCTTAATAGGAGGCCATTAGGCTCCATAGTAATGTAAGAAAAGTGGATGAGGAGCCTGTAGGAGGTGGGCCCTAGCTCTGAGCTCTCCTCCAGGGAGGCTAGGCTAATTGTGTTAGCTTGTCATTAGCCAGCGCTAACACTGGGATCATTGTCTCCCTCAGAAATGCTGGAAAGTGATTAGCCTAGCCCACCGGGGGTTTAGCGCTAGACTCGTGGAAGCCGGAGCTGAGACTTCCCAAATCACATTAAAGAAAAAAACAAACCCCCCCCCCGCTGGAATAGCATTAGTGCCGAATGACAGTGCTAACTGCATGCGAATGTTGGACTAACGTGCGGGTAGTCATGTGACACAGGCCTCTGCATGAAGAGTGGTGATTGGCTGATTGGATTATATAGGAGGTGCATTAGCTGGGTTGTGACTGGATTACAATTGTGTAAAGGTGCGTGTGTGCGCGCGCGTGTGTGTGTGTGTGTGTGTGTGTGTGTGTGTGTGTGTGTGTGTGTGTGTGTGTGTGTGCGTGTGTGTGTGTGCGTGTGCGTGTGTGCTAATGAAATGGCGGGAAGCTCTGGTGTTACAAGACAGGCGCAGGGATGCATTGAGGGGATCAGAGCGGAGGGTTAATTGGATTTAACAGGGCGTGTTTGGCCCATCTTTGTTTACGTGTGTGAGCTCATGTGTGATGCTGTATGTTTGTATGCACTCACATGTTGAACATAATGTGTGTGTCTTTTCTCAAAGCCCTCTCTCTTATTATGACAGAGACCCTACTGAGATAAGATGCTATCTGTGTCCTCTGTTGAATAGTAACAGAAAATATATCTTTTTTTTGTCTCACACAGGCTTTTGAATTCCTCAAAGTTGAAAATGTCCCCCAGAAATAAAAGACAAAAAGAAAACGCAAAGCTGGAGCCTTATCCATACTTGATAGAATTAGCATTTGATATGTTAATGTGAAGTGTGTGAGATGACATCTTTCTTATTAGAATGTCCTCATTTCCCCACTCAGTGCCACGGTAAAGGGAGCGGTAGCACTACAGGGATTGATTAGTGTTAGCGCTGATATTAAGCCACAGTTTATTATGAGGGACCAGAGGATTCTGCCTGTCGAGTGTTACATCTGTATGTGTGCTTTTGCAGAGTTTTAATTAGGGTGTGTTTACCATGTGACGTAAGATCAGTTGGGAATATGAGGGAGTTCCATCGGACAAAACTGTTATTGCTTTGTGACATTCAGATCAGGAAAATCAGGTCTCAAGAGTGGATGGGAATTGGAAGGAACGTATGTGTCATAGTATCATGCAGCACCTGTTATGATGGCTCTTTGGGTTGATGCTCTGCAGGGGCGTTTCTAGGATTCAAAGAAAGGGGGGGCTTAGCCCCAAGGGGAGGGGCATGTTTGCGCGCATAGTGCGCTGCAATTTTTTTGGGGGCGCGGATATCCATTGTTTCATAGTTCATTGGTTCATATATTGGTTCAATCAGAAAGAGTGATTTAGCTCTATAGTTTTGCTTGCATTCAGTATATGAATGCAAGCATACTGATGCTCTGTAATAGCCAACATGGGAAATAATTGCTTACTAAATTAAAACCGGATTGGGACAAGACGTCCTGAGCAAAAACAAAAAAACATTCAGTTGAATTACACTAATATGTAAATGTCACTCACTGTCTTGAACGTCTCTCTCTCTTGTATCAGTAATATACTTGCCTTTTTCGGTGAGTTTAGTTTCATTATGGTGTGTTATATACATAAGTTAACCATAATGTGCATAATTTCCATTCATCGCAGTGTGATCATTTTCAATGTTGAAATATATTAATATATATATATTATATATATTTATATTTTTAAGTGTGTACCCAAGGGAGAGAAGGATGCGTAGAGGTGTGTGTGTGTGTGTGTGTGTGTGTGTGTGTGTGTGTGTGTGTGGTGTGCGCACGTGTGCCATACAGCTGTTCGCTGCCGTTCTACTGCAGTATTCCCACCAGAGTTTTCTGAGAATGATGGAGCTCTCCCAACCGGAACGCTACTGCATCACTGTGACCTCATTACAACATACACTCACACACATATATATATAGATATGAAGAGACACACATATCTACATTTTTTCACACTTTCTCACAGCTGTAATGTTATAAGCCAGAGCAATACTAATATGAGAAAGAATACCTCTCATTTCTACAAGATGCTTCAAAATCTTGTGCCCTGACAAACTAAACATTTTTACATTTTCATAATCTTTTCCCACAGAATTATGGACACAGGGACAATTGTTTTGTCTAAAGTGAGGAACAAATACTGCACTACTACTGTAAAAAAAGAGCCCTCAAGTGTCTGAAATTGTTGCCATGAATCATAAAATGCAGGGTATCAAACCTGCTCTCAACGACCCGTGCAAAAGACATTAGGTGTACAGCTCTTCCGCATATACACGTAAATAATACACAACATGTAACAGATAATGTAATCACGCGGTATGTTTGACACGTGCATACACATAACAGCAAAGCTTTTATTCACTTTCCACCGTGACACTTGACTGTAGATAAGAGTTCCCAGTTGCCTGTGAAGAGGAGGCTACCGTATCTTTCTCCCTGCACCTGATTTATAGCCTGCCACGCCTTCACCACCAGTTGTTTATCCAAGTCTGATGCATTATCACACTGTCCAGCACTGAATGTGTGACCTTTACTGCACCACATGTATGTAAGAGTGCATGTGTGTGTGTGAGGATGAATGAATTAAGAGTGAGCTCACATGTATGCATCTGGATATCTGCGTGCGTGCGTGCGCGTGCAGTGTCTCGATGGGCTGCAGTGACCCAATGGGGCTTTAGTTTGAAATGCAAGCTGACAGGCATGAAGGAAAATGATAGATGTGAGATTATGTGCAAAGATGGAATAGGGATTGAAAGAACAGTGGCGCGGCCCTAAACCTCCTGTCAGTGCTAACCTTTGGTGGGGCTTTGGGCTTCTTTGTTGAAACAGGTCACTCTGTGTTTGTCCAGGGTCCCTACAGAATTGATGTGGGACAGGGACCGGGGGGGACATCTAATACTGGTGAATGGGTGGGCCTTACGAGGCGGTGTAATGCTGAAGGATTGAGACCATCATCTCTTATGTCTCCGTCTCCCTTCTCGGGCCTCAAAAACTTGGATTTCTCTCTGCTTCCAACCTTGATCGTGACATTTGCGATAGGATCATAAAAGGCAGTGTGTTTTCACCTTTGTTGTGTTTGGGACGGAGAGTGCAAGACTTTTTGCCCCCACCCCCACCCTCCTAAACAGTCGGCCATAGAGAATAAAATCTTAAATTTTAGTCTGTCACTTCACCGTCACTCCTCTCCTCCCTCGGGCTACACTCTCACTCCCTTTGTCTGTTGTTTATGTATTTTTTATCTCTTTTGAATAAATCTTTTTTTAATTTAATCCAGTCGACGACAGTGGCAGCCGCGGTCCTCGCGTCGACGCACGCAGAGGTGGAATGAGGAGGCGTGGAGCACAACTTGTTGAATGTAGATGCCTCGTTGTTTTTCCTTCATTACGCGTGTGTGCTGTACTGCTTAGGTCAAGAGACGTCTCCTCCGTACCGCGCGGGAGAAAGTAGATCCCACTCATCCATTAACACAATGCGCAATATTACTGGCAAACTCCTTAGCAAAAGTTGCTGCTTAAGTTAAGTTTTAATTCCAGCAAAGCTGCTTCTGTTTTCATTATAGTAAACGAAGATAATGGTCAAGTGTATTCCTAATTGTGTCATTTAGGTTTAAGACCACGTTTCAGTCATTTTCTACAAACCATTACGTTCTCGTCGCCAAAGTTGTGGTAGCAAAGTCAGTTAATCCCGTGCAACCTAATGCAACCCAATACACAGTCCTGCAAGAAAGCATTGCATGACTGTTGCGTTGTGCATTTGTTTTATCTTTCACATTACTGAAGAGGATAAATACAAGGATAAATCCACCCTGCTGCTACAAAGTGTAAATAACGTGTTGAGGCTTTTTACCTTGTTTGATATAATAATAATACTGACATCCCAAAATGAATGAAGTAGTGATTTATTACCCAAGCAGCACTTTTAATTACTAACAGAAATGACAGGACAGTTATTGGTAGAGGTGTTTTTCTCTGAAGTAGTAGTAGTATTAGTAGTAGTTATAGTGGTAGTAGTAGTAGTAGTAGTTGTAGTGTTAGTAGTATTACTAGTAGTATTACCAGTAGTATTCGGCTGAGCAGCTCTGACCCGTCTGTCAGGTGAGGGTGAACTGCGGATCTGTCGCTAGGCAACCCGAGTGCAGGGACAAGATGGTGGTCAGCTGAGGAGACAGAAGTCAATAACTGCTTTTAAAGCTCTTCTTTCGGCCTTAAGAGCTTCACCGTGCCGACTGTAAAAAGCACACAATTCTCGGCAACCTGCGTGGGCGCGCACACACAGACACCTCTTCAGCGGCTGATTTAGGGACTCTGATGCAGTGGAAATGGTCGAGAAGCCCACTCACGGCTTTTATTGCTTTTCTATATTCTTGGGGGCTTTTTTTTCATTCAGCGAGCAGCCCGGTGACATGAATGATGGAGCAGAAAAGATGTGACAGGTAGCGTTGCTTGTATACTCAGTAAATGTTCACCGCGTATTTACCAACCAATCAATGTCACACAAATGGCGATCCCTGAACCGGTGAACGTCTTTCAGCTGCATGTCTCGATATGTTTCTCCCAACGTGTTCGTCTTCTTCCCGCTTGAGGCCAGAGGCCAGACTCAGCCGTCGGAAAGGACACACACTCGTTTTCTTTTTCCTCTCATCCTTCTGTCTCCCCCCTCGCTGCTCACTTCCGAACAGTGTTTTCTGTCTTAATTCAAACACTCTCTCTCTCTATCTGTCTCTCTTTATCTCTCTCTCTCTCTCTCTCTCTCTCTCTCTCTCTCTCTATCTGTCTCTCTTTATCTCTCTCTCTCTCTCTCTCTCTCTCTCTCTCTCTCTCTCTCTCTCTCTCTCTCTCTCTCTGTCTGTCTCTCTCTGTGTCTCTGTCTCTCTCTCTCTCTGTGTCTCTCTCTCTCTCTCTCTCTCTCTCTCTCTCTTATTTAATCTCTTATCCATGCTGATGGATTTCACTGCAGGGGGTCACTCAGGTCTGCTTTTAAAAAGCAGCGTGAGTGAAATGTGTGCCATTTTTCTCCTTAACTGGATCATTTGTATTTATTTGCCCCCGCTCGGTACTGACGCCTGCCTTAACTAGAGAGAACATGAGGGCTTCTTAAGGGGGAACCAGCAGCCGCCCCTTAACCCTATTAACCCCTAAGTGGACCCAAATGATGAGAAATAGAGAACGTGGTGATTTGGAACTCAATCTGGTGGCAGCCGAGTGTAATCCATACTGTCGATGCAGCTACAGTAAGTGTTGTAGATGTATGTGGGAGAAAGAACAAGCCAGAGATTTGGGAATGGCTTGCTTGCTTTTTGTGAAAGATAAATGCATTTTAAATCCTTCGTCTCTCACAAAAGCTCTATTGTATAGAGAAAATACTAAATGTGTTGTTTTTTTTCTCATTCTTTGATAAACAGAATTATTTTGGTGTCATGAAACCACCAAGCTGTAACATATCATGGGCATTGGTACCAAACTTAATAGTATTGTTTGAGCACCAATGATGGAAACGCATTCATATCACTTTCATTATGCTTCTGCCCCGGCCTTTATGTTTTTAGGTTGTCTGTTCGCCCGTCCTTACTAACCATCCTCATGAGCAAGATCTCTCCGGAACGCCTGAAGGGAATCTCTTCAAATTTGGCACATGACCAACTGAATAGATTTCGGCGGTCAAAGATCACTGTGACCTCACAATAACCGTTTTTGTATTGTGTTATTCCTACAACACAAGATGCAGGGTAGGATCAGATCATCAAGTTTCGACAATATGGACAGATATGAATGAAAACTGCAACTTGACTGGTTGGTTGAGGCGTACAGCCGCGAGGCGGTAATTACGTTTATCTTATGTTAATTTCTTAAGCTGTTTGCAGCGATTACAATATTTATTGGCCATCCACTGCTTGCTGTGTCGTTATATTATTGGAAGAAAGCTGTGAGCTTTTGCAGTTGGAGTGAAAAGTTTTACAGCAATCCTCTGGAGCCGGTTTGTCATCAATCAATAATTCTTTTTGCAGGGGACGGTTGATATCCGGGGAATGGACAATGTCCGTTCTGTCTGCCTGTTCGTTCCTGTGCGTCTTTGTTCTGAGTTTTAATGCACCTGAAATTATGACAGATGAACGTACATCTTTCCAGATGTGTCTCACACTTTGCTCGACTATTGAAGCACGGTGGTCCCTTAACGGAGATCTATGAATGTCATTTTAGTGCACTAGCTCGACATTGTTACAGCAGATGGTAGTCATGGTCAATATATGTTGGTTTGAAAAATGTTCTGACACCGCTCTCTGCTCAGTCTATTGGCATAACACATGCATATTGTATGAAAACCCCAACATCGATCTCAATACGTCCTGCTGACAGTCAATATGTTCTTTGAAGAATGTAGCCGTTGAATATGTCCCCTTCATGGAAATTATGCGGGCGGGCAGGGGGGGGGGGGCTTGAAAGAAGGGAATGTATTAAATGATATAAGGACACCTTGAGGAGGGAGACGGACAGCGAGAGAGAGAGAGTGAGCAGGTAATCTGTTCTTCCTTATTACATGTTAAATGGGACACGTTCACCCTCTCATATCGTTCCTGCGCCTCCTCTCAACCTCCTTTTCTGTTCTCTCTCTCCTAAAGGAAACTTTACAAAGGAAGAGAGCAGAGCGTTCCAGCAGCTCTTCCTCTGCTTCTCCCACATCTCCCATCTCTTCTTCTCTGCGCTTTATTTTCTGCTCTCACAAACACACATTGTCCATCTCTGTTTCAGCTTCTTAATGGAGTGCCCCCCCCCTGTTCTTTTCGTCTCTTTTTCTTCCTTTGCTTTGTGATTTATGACGCAGAGCAGAGAAACTGTAATGTAGATATCTAAAAGCCAGCCTTACTCCACCGTTTCATTCCTATCAATGGATGGATGTGTGTGTGTGTGTGTGTGTGTGTGTGTGTGTGTGTGTGTGTGTGTGTGTGTGTGTGTGTGTGTGTGTGTGTGTGTGTGGATAAGGTGTTATAGAGACCTTTACTACTGATGGCACGAGGCGAGACCCCTATATGACTGTTTAGATTTACTGTCTCTGGGGCGCAGCATACACACACACACACACACACACACACACACACACACGTATAGTGCAAATAATAACCAACATGGTTAGATGTCTCTATTTGTTTCAGTCTCCCCCCACATGTACTTTTATTAAATATCCCATGAACCTCTGGGGGTTGAAGGAGGGAATAAAGGAGAGAGGAATAAAAGAAGGATAGAGATGGTTAAATAAAAGGGGGAGGGGGGGCATTTATTAACAATGGCTGTTTTTATAACCTGTAGAATAATCTATACGAGAGCAGCAGTGTCATCAAGACTATGTACAGATTAATGTACAGGGTCAGGAAATACAGCAAAAACTCTGCTGTAATAGAATTCTGTTTTTCTCACTTTTCTCTGTTTAATTTTGCATAGTTTTACATATTCAACCCTCTCAAAAAAATTCAAATTAAACAGTCTGAGAGGTGAAATTCCTTTTCATGGACATGCACGCTATGATAAGTAGACATTGCTTCATAAGGGTTTTGGGTTTGGGGAGCCACTGGCCAATACAAAGAGCTCCGTGTCCTCTTCTACCAACGAGAGACCCAAAGACATCACATCTTATTCACCAAAACCTAAATATTACCAAACCGGGGCTGCAAAAAACAAAGTGCCGCTATATTTCTGTTACATTTCCATTCAAACATAGCTGTGAACGAAGTTTAGCTTTTGGGAGTGTGATACGGTCTCAATGTTTATAAGTACCTCAGGGCTCAGGTTACATTGGATCCGGATGATTCACATGTTTTTGACTATTTGTAATCGCACCCTATGATTTGCACAGTGTGTGGAATGTGTTTTACTCCTGATAATAGATCTATCTAGGTCTGAATTCAGCATGAAGAATATAGCTCCGTAGGGAGGTGTTGTTGGTGCTCTGTAATAAAAAGATGTCCCCACGCTCGCCTAAAACTGAGTACAACACCTGAATGTGTTTCCATAACTAGCCTGAAAGAATTTAGCAATTACCTCGGGCAAATAACAAAACAAAAACAACTGAACTGAACTTTGAAATGACCACAAGTGTGTTAGATGAGCATTTTGTTTGCTCAGATGTATTATATATCATGACTATATTAGTTCAAGGTAATAAAGGGTAATCTTCTCTTGGTTATGGTTTGTAGCGTATTGATGATGTGACATGTTGACCGTTTTTGCATCTGCTCACCCTGCTGCATAGCACTACAGCAGCCATGCTGTATAGTAAATGACATGAGGGATGCTAATGTAAAACCGAGGAGGAAGGGAGGGAGGGGTGTAGTCTTTCCCGACCGGCTCTGCGGTTGTGGTTGGCGGCAGGAACTTTATGCTAATCTTAATGACAGATGATAGAGGATGCAGCGTGCCGCCACAGAGTGTGTGTGACAGTGTTATTGTCTCCATGATAAACTCAACCACTGTCTCAGCCCCTTCCCCACGGAGAGAACCAGAGAGCAAGCAAAAAATAGAAGTACCACTGTCTAGTTCCTCATCAAGAAATGCTCTTCATTTCCACCCCCTTCCCCCTTATCTCTCTCTCTCTCTCTCTCTCTCTCTCTCTCTCTCTCTCTCTCTCTCTGAGGCCATTACTGGTGATAAACACTGTGGTTTGTATCAGCAGGATGCACCTGGTATTAACGCAAAAGCTTAAAAAAAAAGTAATTAGTGGGTGTATGTGGCTCCTCTCGTCCCTGTAGATGCCCATAGGCGGTGTAATAAATGAGCGCCAGGATCCATAGGAATAGGATGGCAGTGATTTCTGCGAGCACCGCTGTCATCGTTCAGCACCCTGACGCAGAGCAATGGCCTTGTCATGCCTCCCGGCAAATGACTTGAATTTCTCCCCAATGGATCTGCAAAATGCAGAACATCCTCCACACGCCCAGCAGCGCGGCGTTCCGGTCTGCGCTCAAAGTGATAACACTTACCGTGGAATCGACCAAAATCTGAACATTTTGGGAAACGCGCCGCATTCATTTCCTTTGCCGATAGTTAGATGAGAAGTTTGATACCATCATGTCTGTACAGTGAGTATTGAAGTTACAACAGGCAACCGGTCATATTATTCATGGCTCCAAAGGTGACGGAAGTTGTCCTACTCTCTAATTAGCAACGCACCTCAAAGAAGGCACCGGACCTGCTCCCAGTGTCTGGCTAAGCTAAGCTAACTGGCTGTAGCTTCATGGTTACCGTACAGACATGAGGGAGATGTCGAGCTTCTCTTCACTAGGCAAGAAAGCAAAGAAGTGTGTCCAAATTGACTATTTTCCTTCTTCGTGGTATCCCTCACTAGCTTTAGATGTAACATTTGCTACCCTGTTTGGCCTCTGAGCTCTGCTTCTGATGGTGATTGATGGACTGAATTGATTAATCACACTACTGTTGAAGGTGTGGAGAGCACCTCGCGTGCACTTACAAGGACAATAGATTTTTTCCCGGCTTCCCCCGACAGATATGACCATGTGGCGATGCACATGTGTACACATTACGCACGCTGCACCGGCCTCCTGCTGCATTGCACCCTGGGTAATGACCCATGCGACCAATTCCCCTGCTTTGTATCCGACGGGGGGTAACGTCTCACTCCGGGGGGCAAATCAAACATCTGATTCTGACTCCAGGGGCTCGGCTTCACCCCCCCCCCCCCCCCCCCAAGTATTCCTTTGAGGTCTCCAGAGTTGCTGACGGGCAAAATCTCTTTCACACCCATGCGAGCCGTTTAGTGAGGCAGATGGGGTGTCCTGAGCACTGGTGTGAACAAAACGATGACACCACCATTAGCATAATAGCCCTAGCATGCACATGTGTCGTCGTTATGGATTTTTATGGGGTGTGTGAGGAGACAGACAAAAGCAGTTAACATTGGGCAAGGCCCCAGCGCTGGCGGTACATCCCACCGCTCAGATTGGCTGAGAGGATCCAACCCTTGCATACATCTCACATAAAAGTCCCATTTAAATGCACTTAAAGTTAGCGTAGCAGCTACTATTAGAAGTGCTAGCATCTGGATCACACCGACTAAGACGGCAGCACTAAAGCTGTAGCAGACTTCAAGGACAGACTTGGGCGTGCTAAGCTAGTGGTGTGTAGCCCATAACCAGACATATTTGCATTCACAGTCTACAACAACAGCAGCAACCTCCTGGTGGATGCTTAAAGATTGGATTTGTCATTTAGGCCACTCCAAGGTGACAGCTATGCATGTTGTTTATGGTTGACTCTTTCAGGGTGAATCAATGGATGGATTCACTACAATCCAGTAGAGTGATCAATACTCTTTTTCGTGAGGTCTTTTGCAATCGTGTTTTAGTGGTAAGACATAAGAACAGGGACTAATTTAAAGGAAAGTATACTTAGCTCACTGGTAATTTCAACCTCATCATCATTATCATCACCATCATCATCATCACGCTGTAACAACTACGCCTTATTGCTTGTCTAGATTAAACCAGTGCTGTTTTCTTGTTTACTCTGCATTACGCATTGATTTGCCGAGTTAGCTTCTCTTCCATGCAGTCCCATAGCACTGATGAATCTCCCTCTTTTCAGGGGATGAAGCCATTCTGGGAAGCTCTATGTGACACCCGCTATTGTACGTTTTTAGAAAACCCTCTGACCTCTCCGTCGATGTACTAATCACATCTGCATGGTTTGGCTGGATCGGCCTTTTTAACCTTCTTTACAGCAGATACAGTGATGTTGATCGTCAGGTGTTCTGGACTGGAAAGGCAGTAGCAAGAGAAAAGGCTGAGGGGTGCACACACTATAGACTGCTCTGTAGCTCGGTGTGCTCTAACGATGCAGTGAGATACATCACCATTGATATGCTCTTTTTGCAAACCAATAAACAGTCTGTATCGCTCATGCTCATTCGGTCAATCCCTCTGCTTTGCACATCCTTACACATTTTCCATGTTGCCTTCATTTTCTGTCTCTCTTTTTTTACACTTTAATCCTTCCCCTTAACTCTCATCCCATCACACTTTTTCTCAGGCTCCACCCGTGCCTCAATTTTAACACCATATTTTCCCATTTTCACACCATGTCTCTCCCCTTCTCACCCCGCAGGCGGTACGAGGCGTATCCTGTGTGTGCAGACCTGCAGGGCCAGATCCTCGCATGCTACAAGGACAACGTTGGAAAAACCCTGAACTGCTCCAACATAGCGGCCCTCTACCTACAGTGTGTCAACAACTCCAAACAGGTGCGCATTTACCCAACTAAGCTTTTATCGCTTGTTGTATCTCGTGCAAACGTTGTTTGACACGCTACGCTAGAATCTTTCGCATATGCTAAGTTATGTTTATGGGTTTTTTGCATGCTTGTTGAGTGAAATGAATGAGCATTTCATTGTGTGCAACTGTACCCTTTTGCGTGTGAGGAAAATACGTAAATCTTAATTTGTGTGAAACCCCTCATGAATAATGTTGTTTTCCCCCTCTGAAAAGAATCACAAGTGTGTGCATGCACCCTCGTGGACAGACGATATGTAAGTTGTAGCGCCTCCTAATCCTGTGGTGTAGCTTTTATTTGAATCGATGTGTGCATTACAAAGTAGCCCTGTGTGTGCGTTAGCTACAGAATACGTCATTGGGCTCATAGATGTGTGTGTGTATTAGCTACACTTTAGCAGCCATTCCCTTTTTAAACGTCTAAATGAATTAATGTAATATACACACACACATACGCACCAGCATCCATTTACATGTGCTGGCTTCTGGCTTTTAGACAGGAGAATAGGATTTCCACCGGGCTACTGGCGCCTGAATAAAGCTCGCTCTAAATAGCCAGTTTAAACCTTACGGCCTATTTCCATAATACCTGCTGACACAAGCGTTCCCCTGACTGTCTCTGTGTGTGTGTGTTTTAATGTAATAAGACCAAGGGAGTAGCTGCTGCTAGTTGGGTGCCGTTGTCCTCTCCGTGCTCTGTCCTTTCATTGCCAAGTGCAAATGTTTTTCCGCCATCTGTCTCCCACGGTCACTCACTGTATGGTAATAGTAATGTCACTCAGGTTCATATTAACTTGATTCCTCCTCTCTCGCTTTGCAATATGTAACATCGCTTGGCTTCAGAAGGCTTCAATTTACATTCATAGAGCTTTTCTATTAGATTTTTTTTGTCTTTTTATACAATTGCATTGTTTTTCCGGAAATGAAGGAAACTGAGTTTTGTGTCTCTCGCTCACTCTCGTGAGTATTAGTATTAGATCTCAAAGTCGGATGCAGGCTGCAGATTTTTTAAGCTATAGATCATGTAAATTGCACAATGTTTTATTCATCGCGCGTGAATTTAAGACGACTACCTGTAGACTCGTCGAGATGCAAGCAAGAGTACGTTCACAGGCCGGATGCTGTTATGATCCTGTAAATTGTTTGGAAGCAAGCCTGAGATGATATGTTAATCCGCTTGTGTTTATCGCCCTGCGGCAATCACAGCACACTCCTGTTCGTCTGCGCTTATCTGTATCAGACTTGCTTTTAGAGC
This sequence comes from Cebidichthys violaceus, assembly GCF_023349555.1. Classification (NCBI taxonomy): domain Eukaryota; kingdom Metazoa; phylum Chordata; class Actinopteri; order Perciformes; family Stichaeidae; genus Cebidichthys; species Cebidichthys violaceus. Next base: position 5,943,488 of record NW_027176450.1, read on the forward strand.
CATTTGGTGCAAAAAAAACCAGCTCTGTGATAAGGCTTTAAAGGAATAATATGCAGAATTACACAGCCGACAAAATAGGGGGAAGGAATGAAGTCGGATTGATATGAGCTGATGCAGCTTCCTGATTAGGATGTTTACACAGCTTTATCAGAGTCAAGCAGGAAGCTGCACTGAGAACAAATGTCAAAGGACATGACATTGACCTCCTGGAGGTCAGACGATCCAAACTGTGCTAACAGCCGTCTCTCATCTCTCCTCCTGTCAAAGGTCACGTTTTCAAACAGCAAAATCTCTTTCCCCTTCAAATCTTAAATTCCACTTAATACTGCGGCACCATGGGTGTAGATGGGAAGATGTCCAAGATTCTGTCTCGCTGGGGATAAAAAACAACAAATCCCCCAAATCTCAGTTTTACAATATTGACCCCTCGACTGGAGTCGGCCCAGAGAGAGAGAGAGAGAGAGAGAGAGAGAGAGAGAGAGAGAGAGAGAGAGAGAGAGAGAGAGAGAGAGAGAGAGAGAGAGAGAGAGAGAGAGAGAGAGAGAGAGAGAGAGAGAGACGGCCTTTGTCACTGATAATTAGCGTTCTTATCGCTACAGTCAGTGATAACATTTAAACCCATTTTCGCTCTCTTTTGTGCCCTTTTTTTGCCCTGCCACCATCCCTCCTTCACTCCCTCCATCTGCTATCCCTCAAAAACTAGTCACATTCCTAATGCATTGAGAACTTAACAGTTCCAGATAGTAAACAGTGAGGAAGAGGCAGACGAAGGACAGATAAAGTCTTCCTTTCTTTCTCCCTCTATGAGTAAGAGTTTATCATGGAAGTCCATCTTTCCATTCACTGCTTGCACTCCTCATTCCATATTCTCACCGCATGGCCGCATCTTTCTCCCTATCTTTTCCTTCCCCACTTACACTGACCCTTCCGTCTCCTCTTTGCTCTCAAAGGGCCAAGAGAGATCCCTGTTTGTGCTTTCAGAGGGTGTTATTTGCTCGATTCAAAATGAAAAGGGAGCTGGCTCATAAAACTGTTCCAACAGCATCTTAAGTATTGACATTTCAATCCAAATAGCTCTTGATAAAGTATATTTCAATGATTTAATTTGTCCTGTCTATATTTTCAGACGTCAGTAAATCTTGTCTCAGAATATATTTTATTTTTAATTCCATAGATGCATTTTGCCCATCTCTCTAATCAGTGATTACATGAAAGTTAGTGTATGAGATCTGAGAACACGTTTCAATATTTCAATAAGAAACACAAGTAGTTAAGACACCTGTAGAGGTTTTAAAGAATCCCCAGGTTAGCCACACGTACCTGGAAGGGAAAACAAACGTGAACATCAAGTTATTACCCAATGAACTTACTCTATCTCATCCAAAGCCCAAATGATTAAGTTGGTCAGTTTTTCTTTCTTACTTTCTGTCTACGTAATCCTCTTCTTCATGTCCTCAGTTTCATCTCCCCCTTTTCTCTCTTTCACTCTTCTTCTCTGAGACGGTTTTCGTTCAGCGGCATCAGCTGCAACAGAACAGTTGAAATGGTTATTGACAGGCAGACGGGGAGTGCTGGGGATTTGTGGTTGCACTTATCGCTTACATGGAATCCACTGCCCTCGGGTCTTTTCTCCTCTCCTGCAACTCACTCCATCCTCCACCGTTTTATTGTACTCTCAGGCCTTCCTCTGACCGACTCGTCTCCTGTGAGGGACATAATATCTTTCTCTTTTGTTGGTTTGTCTATTTTCATTTTATCTCCGTCTCTCTAATGCACTTTTCTCTCTGTTTTTGTCTGCAGAACAAGTTGAGGACTGGGGGTTAAGGTAGCGAGCGGAAGAAAGAGAGAGCAATGAAGAGTTTATCGCGTGGGATTACCGATTATCGACCGACTGACAAACAGACCAAACTGGAGTGGAGGAAGTGAGGAGTGAGTCGGCACCAAGACACACACCCTCAAAACCGCATGGAGAACCAAACCCGGACCAGACAACAGGCACCGATAGAGAAATAGACACGTTTTCCCCACGATTCTTCCCCCACTTCCCCACCGCTCTTACCTTTTGTCTATATCTCCTGTGAGTGTGTAGCGAGGCAGGACACAGTCTGCCATTTTGGAGAAAGAGCAGGGACTGACAGGACCCTGCAGGCCTGGGTTTGGCCCACTAGAAGGACAGTAAATATGAACCGGACAAAAACCACAAGAAAGCAAGCCGCCACTTGGACCCATCCCCGCTCACCTCGACATTGTTAGGAAATGTATTTTTACGAATAAAAGTCAGTCTTATTTTGTTGTCCATAATTCATTGTTTTCCTGCTCCTAATGCACTATCCCAGTAAACAAATACACATGTACCCATCTGTTTCGTCTGTGCATCTGTTCGTGTGGGTTTGAGTTAATAATGTAACGATCTGCGTGTTGAGTATTCATCCAGACCAGCACTTGTGACGATGTGTGATCAGAGGAAATAAAAGACGAAACGATGCAGCAACTGTTGTTGAACTTTTCTCCATGAATATTCTCTCTGTGTGTGTGTGTGTGTGTGTGTGTGTGTGTGTGTGTGTGTGTGTGTGTGTGTGCGCACATCTTTGATGGATGCGCGGCCCTCGTGTTGTGCCAAACGGAGTGAATGAGCCCCAGAGAGGTACTGGAGCGCTGGGGTAACATCCGTCCCAGATGTTCTGCTTCATAATCAAGCTTCCTCTCTGTTCCTCGAGCTGTCTGTCTTTCTTTACGAACCTCTGTTGTGTGAATCCTTGGTGCGCTCTGGCTCTTCAGTGAACAAGCAGGGATCTCCCCTTCGTTATCCCCTCATTGTCCCTCTTTCCTTTTTACTTATGTACTTCTGTCTTTCTTGCTTTCTCCGTCTTCTTCCTCACTAGAGTGTTTCTTTCTCTGCTCAGTCTCTCAGGCTAATGTTGCCTTAGAGGAGACGGCTTCTCTACGCTGTCTGCACTCTGCCAGACTCTCTGGGTTGGGTTTAAATGGATAGACAGACACTGTATGTATCTGTGTGTTTGGATTGACAGTGCACATGGAGGGGTGGGGGTTATAACGCAGCCAGCCACACATATTTTTATGCAGTAATAGTGTGTGTGTGTGTGTGTGTGTGTGTGTGTGTGTGTGTGTGTGTGTGTGTGTGTGTGTGTGTGTGTGTGTGTGTGTGTGTGTGTGAGAGAGAGTGAGAGTGAGAGTGAGAGAGAGAGGGGACGCCGTCTGGGTTTGATGTGGAGGCAGGTGATCATATAGGAGACGTTATCTTAATACTGCATCAGAAGAAGAAAGTGTGAGAGAGAAAGAGAAAGAAAGAAAGAGAGTATGTGTGTGAGAGAGAGAGAGAGAGAGAGAGAGAGAGAGAGAGGCTGTGTGTGTGTGTGCGTGCGTGCAAGCATGTGATTCGTTCTGACTAATCCCCCTGTTGTCTGTCAGTCAGCTGTCCTCTTGCCTTTTGACTTTTGGAGTCTCAAAGGGGTGAGGGGTTGACTTCTATTATACAGCTTGTGTGTGTGTGTGTGTGTGCGTGCGGAGGGGTTTTCTAAAGGTTGAGGATAATGGCTATTCGAGTTCATGGCAGGTGTTTCTCCACAAGCCCCGTCTTATTATTTCTTTTTACCTCACTTGTCCTCCCCCCCCGTGAATCGGACAGAAGCTGACCCCCGTACCTCCGAGCCAAGATAAGTGATTTAACGGTGTGTTCTGTCTGTAATGAGATTATATCCCGTCTAATATGATTAAAGGATGATTAGAGAATCATGAACATGGAGCTCACCTTTTCCTTTTTAAAGGCCTCAACCGCGACCTCAACAACCTTTTTTTTTTACAGTTGCAAAGCTTCTACAAAAATCCTCAACAATCGCTTTTATGTGGAGAGTGCTCTTGACCCTTATAAGATGCAGAAAAAGGAACACGTTTCTTGAGTTTGATGCATTTCCTAAGAAATAGTATGTAAGGGAAGGGTGTAACAACATTCAAAATGTATGTAGTGCTGGAATTTATATACCCGCCTCCTGAAGCCACTGTTAAAATATTCAATTTTTCAGGTGGTAGAAGTAATGAGATTTTGATATAAGGCTTTTTCTGCTGTAAATACAGCAATAAGTGTTCCTAATAACAGTGTTGGCTGAACGGACAACATAATCTTTTTTTCATCTCGGTGCAACTTCCCCAAGTGTTGCTGAGGTGTCCTTGAGCACCGAGCTGCTCCTACATACTGAAGTGGAGCTGCACGGTGGCAACAGGCAGTGTTCAAATCCTGTCGGAGTTCTCGGGGTCGGGCCGACGGCGACGCTGTGAGGAGAACAACATGTGAAATAACAGGTATTTCATGAGAAGGTCAAACAAATGTGTCTTTCGCTTAGTGTTTGTCGTTCAGCGTAAAGGTGAAAATAAAAACAACCGGTTCTAACATAAAGGGGTGCGAAACGCTAATCCCATTTCAGGTAATCTATTCATCAAAAGCTGTGACCTCATTCAAATGTTTTGCAAACTGCTCTCACTATTAAATATATTTTCCTTGCAGTCAAAAATCAGAAACTAATTCTAACTTGTTTTCATTTTGAATAAGGAAATGGTTTCCATGCATCTTTTGCTTAAAGGTGTCCCTTTTAATGCACGTGCACCGTTAGCTTCCAGCCGCTGGCTCAGCTATCGTCATGTTGAGAGCCGCGTGGAGGCAGGAGATATGTTGTGAATTTCTAATTCAGCACCTTTAACAGAACACATTACAAACTTGCTGCTGCAGCACATGAGTGAATCCAAAATATCTTTATCCAAATCTGTTTGGCAGTAATTGAACGCTAAAGATGTGCCTCCAAGACTTTTGGTACTTTTCTAATTCAATCTCGATTTTGATTGTTGTCTCTTTGAGGCTGCTCTGTTGTCATGCAGTTCAACATTTTTGTGCCAAAATATGACTTTATACTTTGTCAGTCATGTTCACACAGCACGGTCATGTATCATACATTTACCCACTGAAAGAGTAAAGTACATTCAGAGTGTTGCACCCTGTCCCAGGAGAAGTAATGTGTCAGCATCTGTCAGTGTGGCGTTCACTGTTTCTTTAAGTGCTCCGCACCATCTGTCCCTGAATGAGCAGAGAAACTTTGTCTCTCCCAGCGACACCAGTTCCTGCGTTGGGTCGTATGAAGCGATTAAGATAAAGCTACAATTTAGTTTCTCTGCTTCTATGTTATTTCAATCCTGTATTGCCTCTGTACTCAACAGATGCACTCAACTCTGAAATACAAAAGACAGCCTCCTCCACCATGATGACTAATCACATTTGATTTAATGACCTGCTCTGAAGAAAGAAAAAAAAAAATAGCTTTTCCCTTGAAAGTTTTCCCCACACTCCCTCTCTGGCTTTTTTCTCTCTCTCTGTGTGTGTGTGTGTGTGTGTGTGTGTGTGTGTGTGTGTGTGTGTGTGTGTGTGTGTGTGTGTGTGTGTGTGTGTCTCTCTCTTTGTGCCTTTTAGTGTCTCTCCACATAGTCAATCCCCATTCTTGTGTTTGCATTTACTCTCCTTCTTGTGTTCTTTTGTTCTGTCTCACTCTCCTGCTTTGTTTTCTTTATGTTTTTTCTTTCTCTCACTCTTCTGTAACTCATCAAGGATACTGAGGCAGAGGCGGATCTGTTGGTGGTGATTGGCTCTCCTTGCTTGCCAATGAGGTGTGAAGCGTCTGCCACGCTGCTGTAACTCTTCTCTGAGGGCCGCGCGCACGTGTGCGCACACACACACACACACACACACACACACACACACACACACACACACACACACACACACACAATATGCTCCGAATAGATATGAGATCTTGACAAATGCATCCCAACAAAAATTAAAAACACAACCCATGTGTGCTGGGAATGTGCTCAGAGATGTCGTCTAGGCAAGGACACCTCGTCTCATTTGGACTTCGGCGAGACACACACACACACACACACACACACACACACACACATAAAGAAATGTTCCTGGTTGCCAGCAATGCCAGTGGGGCCTGCAGATGAGAGTCGGCCGTCATACACTCCATTCTAGTAATGGGCAGGCAGATGGCAGCCTGCTCTGTAGCCTCTGCTTAGGCTGATGGCCCTATTCATCAGGCTGCTCGCCCTCCCTGCAGCTCTGCACCGGGCTACAATTTATGGAGGTCTCTCCCCCTCAGACTCCTCTCTGCTAGTCTCTCCTGCTCTTATTTATTCTTACTTTTTTTGTTTTGGTCTGCACCGCTTCTCTAATTCTCTCTGAGTCTGCGCTGTTGTTTGTCTGCTTGGCGCCTTAAAACGCTGTTTGGTTCCAGCCAGAGTTTCTGCTGCTGGGGGAGTGAGTTATTGGCTGTGTGTTAGAATGTGCTGCTACCTTCCTGTCTTCTTTTCTTGTTTGTTTTTTGGCAGACTAAAGTTTTGGTCATGCAAACACTATTTGGAGGCAGAGCTCTTGGTGGCAGAGGAAGTCTCTATGGACTGACTCAAACTAAAGTGGTCACTGAGCCAAACGGCAGTTTACTGCAGTGAAAGCTATCTACCTTGCAATAAAAGAAACTTCTAGTTCAATAAATATCCAATAAAGTTTGATATTTTGGGAAGTGTTTATTTGCTTTCTTACCAAGAGTTGTATAAGATAAGAGATTACATGAATACCACTTTTATATCTGTACATAAAGCTACAGGCAATAAAATGCACCTTGCAGCACATTTAAAGGTGCAGTATTTCTCTGTAACGACTGTCGTCACTCGTAGCCTTACAGTGACAACAAGACTTCAGGAAGTTACTGCTCACAGCCAAGAAATAGTCCGGAACATAACTGTAGTAACAATCAAACAGACAAAATATAGCATGTGAAATCGGTGAGCTGTAGAGGGGCTTATGGGCACATTTTGTTCCCTTTAGACAGATCCAGGCTAGCTGTTTCCACCTGTTTCCAGTCTTTATGCTAAGCTATGATATATTTACGGGAGAGATATCAGAGTGGTGTCAATCTTCTCATCTGACTCTTGGGAAGACAGCGACCAAGCTTGTTTCCCTAAATTTTCAAACTATAGCTAAACAACATAAGTGATCACTGTTCCTGTTTAATTATGTGTGAGTGAGCAGAATAAAACAGCTTTAGTAGCCATGATAGTGACTCTAGTTTTTGTATTACAGATTTGAAGAGGTGGGTAATGTATAATACACACTGTCTGTTGTACTCTGCAACTAAATACAAACATGTATCAACAATTAAAACTCTATTTACTACTATACTACTACTTTTAGTGCTTCTCTTCTCTTGCCAGAGGTTAGTTTGACCCCGCAACGGATTTTTTTTAATTGGTAACAGTTTCGTTATCAGGACAGTACACAATGTCAATTATGTATAAATTGCAAGCTCGTTGTCCTGACATGGAAGAAGATAAAGAGATAAAGAGCTATATGTTGAATACAGTTAGTGATAGAATACCAGGTAGAAGAAAGGAGAGGAAGAAAAGGACAATGATGTGAGGGAAAGAATGTAACGAATGCATGGATGATCTCTATCATTAAAGCTGTTTGATAAATTCAACATCAGCTATGCTGCTGCTGGAGGTTGTGCAATGGGTGTATGGCCGTGCATGTGTGTGTGTGTGTGTGTGTGTGTGTGTGTGTGTGTGTGTGTGTGTGTGTGTGTGTGTGTGTGTGTGTGTGTGTGTGTGTGTGTGTGTGTGTGTGTGTGTGTGTGTGTGTGTATCTGAAGGTAGACAGAGTGAGAGCTTGGCTTTGACTCTCAGTTTGCCTCCAGAGATAAAGTGAGCAGTAATGAGGCCCTGAGCTGCTGCGCTGAGGAGACAGTAGGACCACCGGGACAGGAGGGAGACCTTGTAGACCATGAACACACACACACACACACACACACACACAAACAAAAAGCAAACTATCTTTTACTGTAAAAGTTCACTGGAAGCTGCCGTTTCTTGTGTATTTCATTACCATGAATGAGGCTAAATGGAGAAATTGTGCTGTGATGATAATGGAGTTGATTCTCAATTGAGATGGTTTATGGTTTTGCATACAGACCATTTGCCATAACTCGTGGTCATGTTACCTGGTCAGTCAATATCTTCACTGCAAGGTGACGTAGCTTCCTAAAGGCACAATAAAAGTTCTGCTGACTTTTCTGTTTTAATGTGAGGAAAGTTACAGATTGCAGGTTTGAAGGGTGTCTGTGTTCTGGAGAGTGACGAGAACACATTTTTCTTGTGCTCTTTTCGGAGCTGCACAACCAAAAGAAATGACTTGCTGGAAGGCTGAAGTCCGAAAAAAAAAACCACAATAGAAGTTGGAAAATTAGTTAGAAGAAAACTTCACCGCTGACAAGAAAAACTGTGTGTCTCTTTTTGACATTTCATACTTTTATTGCGCAGAGGAAGTGTCCGTTCTTTTTATGTCTCTATTACATTTTCAAGTTGATTTTCAAGTTTTTTACGTTGTGATGCCTTTTAAATGAGTAGTATCTGGAGCCAGTTGTTTGGATTTTCCTGTTGGAGCTCACAGTTAATAAATCATGTTTAAATGTTGTGTTATTTCCACATGGAAAGTGTGCAGCTGCATTATAGCTCATTGTGTTGCATTACAGTGTATTGCTAGTGTTTCCATGATGCTATGTCATAATACCTTATTTAATATTACTGTACTGAAGCATGTGGTCACTACAGTACAATGGTAGTACACCAGCATGCACAGATTTAAAGCAAGAACAGCACATTCACCTGGACAATAGGTTTATGTATTCTTTCCCAGCTGATATCCACTGACTAACCCAACCAAGTTGTCCAGAGGCTATAAATTAGAAGGTTAGATGTAGAGAGGCGCACGACTATGCCACAAGCCAGTGGCTTCTAAACCTGTTACATGGCTCTGCATAAGCCTATCCATCTGTGACCTGCGAGAATCCAGTTTAGACTAATCCCCACAGCTGTAAAAAGTGTTTTCTCATCCTTCAGAAGAGGATTTAAATTACTTTACAACTTGTGCTGTGGCTCGCCTGCGATGTGATGTGCGGCTGGTGCCTGCAGCATTTCTGTTGTTAATTCTGTCCACAAGCCCAATACACATGGGTGACCGGGGCCATTTATATACATACGTGTGTTCACAATTGTACCCTTCTTAGACCAACACACACACACACACACACACACACACACACACACACACACACACACACACACACTTTTTATTGTCATGCGCTTTAGCACATAAACACATACAGTCGAGGCCAAACACAAAAACATACACACACACCTGTGCATCTGTTCACACAAATACAGACAGAAGGTGGGTGAATACTGAGACACGCATCAATATTTATTAATTCACATGACTCACTCTTAGAAAGAACGGTTCCAAGTGGGTTCTTCCTGAAGGGCTGAGGTTCTACCCAGAACCATTAGCTTCTAAAGATCCCTTTATTGAACACAGAGTTTTCAAGGGTTCTCCATTAAGAACCCTTATCATCCAAAGAACCCTTTTTGAAAGAAAGGGTTCTTCAAAGATTGTTGAAAGCAATCCAATCCAGTCTGTGGCCCCAAAAACTGTGATTGTGAACCATGATTGTTGTGGGTTGAGCGGCCCCACATCGGCCCCGGCCCTGTGGAGTTCTAGTTTAATTAAACCCTTGGAATATTAGAAAATTCTCGGTCAACCGCCCCGGTTGGGTTCAAGATGTGACCTTTAGAAAATAAAAGTGTTTTCGGTAGAATCCCTTGGTTGGGTTCTAGATCAAACCCTTGGAATACAAATGAGGTCATGGTACAATCTGATTGGGTTAGCACCTCTTAGAAGGTGGAAAGGTTCTGGATGATACCTCTAGTGGGATTCTGGATTGACCACTACACTACTGAAGAGTTGTCTGTTGAACCTCTTACAGGGGGTTCTGGGTGGAACCTTTCACAGATGGTTCTAGGCACACTCGCACATTGTAAGCAAAGCGCTGGAGGGCGAACAGAAGATATTGCACAATAAAACACACACTCACACACACACACACACATACAGACACATACAGACACACACCCGACCACATGCTTTGTGTTTGAGACTTCATTGTCCCTTGACGGTTGTGTAAGGTGCCTCGGGGCGATCACAACACAGACACACACACTCAAACATGATTATCTCCACTTGATGTCTGTGATTGGGTCACATTGGGACGGATGACATCATGGAGTCATCATGAACACACACACACACACACACACACACACACACACACACACACACAGTGTTGTGATTTGGCATTGAGCTTTGGTGCTGTATTGATTGGTGTGTGTGTGTACATGGATGCGTGTCCATTAGTAGCGATGGCATACATTTTCAAACATGCTTCGTTCACCGTCCATGTAAGTCTTCTCTCCATCCAGATGACACATTGGAGCCTGCATGACTTTGAACTGTAAGAGGAAATCAAAAGCTCTATAGAGGCGCTCCACACAGAGGAGTCTAGGGGGGCCAGGATCTGATCTGTGAACCTTCATGCTGTGAGATGAGAGGGCCAACCACGGAGCCCTGTGCTGTCCACAGAACAACATCTGTTAATATGAGTATAAAAAAAATCATATACTCAAGCATTTTTTTTATTTAACGTATAAAAAAATTATTTTAATTGTACAGCAGTTTGTTTGAACCGTAAGGCTACCGTATTGTCCTGTAGTCATTTCCATCATATTGATATGCTTTGATGTGACTTCAGGTTTCAAGCCAGTGCATCCTGATGTGTGCCAGTGCAGTCGAACCAAATCAATGATTAAAACAACAATATAATGAAATAGCAACTACCATTTCCTGATGATCTTTGGGTGGGAATGTGAGTATATTTTGCAGGAAAATGTGTTTAACAAAGATGAGGCTGTTGTCAAGGAGACCATTGGGATCTTTTTTATAATTTGGGTTTTCTGCATGATCCACATTCAAAAAAAGTACACCACCCTCTCTTCCCCGAAGCCCACCCTCCTCAATAGCTCCCCACCAGGCTCTGCTGAGTCGCTCTTCAGTGGAGTGAGGCTTCCTGAGTGTTGACTAATCAAAGGCCTTTTCACAGTGCAGAGACTGATGGCTTAATTAGGACTGCTAATGTTAATCACACTTAAATATTTATAAGGAGGAATTCTTTTGTTTAGCCTTGACCTTTCTCTGCAGCTCATTAACATGGTTATTATTGCTGCTGGCGTTGTGCAGTTGCTCTTAAACATGGCGGCGACGCTCGCCCCGGGGCCGTTATCGATTTTGATGGAGCAGACACGGTGCTGTGTTAATGCTTTGTGTGGATGACATTGGCTTATCAGCGTTTGGAGGAGTTTAACCCTGGAGGTGTGTGTGTGTGTGTGTGTGTGTGTGTGTGTGTGTGTGTGTGTGTGTGTGTGTGTGTGTGTGTGTGTGTGTGTTTGTGTGTGTGTGTGTGTGTGTGTATGTTTGTGTGTGTGTGTGTGTGTGTGTGTGTGTTTGGCCAGCCTGAGGGGACGATGGGTAATATCTTATCAATGCGGTGAGCTCATTGTGTTTAAGTGGCAGAGAAGGTAGAGGCAGATTCATAAATACTAAAGGGTGTTTCTTGGCTTGTGTCAGCTCAGCACTTTGACTGAACATCATGATCGAAATTGAATTGTTATTTGTAACACACACACACACACACACACACACACACACACACACACACACACACACACACACACAGAGCTGACCATTGATCATTTTACAAGTAAAATTATTTCTTACCCATACTCGGAGGCAAAAGGTTTCATTACTACAGGATGTAAAGTGGACAGCACAGCACTTGTAGCACTTGTGGGTTAATTGTAGAGGACATTGAGGATAACAGCGTCTCCTTCTATCCAGAGGTGCACCTGCACTATCTGTAGCATCAGTATGAGCACAGATACAACGCCTTATTACTTGTGTTCAGCATCAACTGATTCATTTGTCTGTTTAAGATAGTAGAACTGTATACTAACGGCGTGTGCTTTGGGGTAATAAACATCTTCTGCTCTGAGGAAAAATTATTGTGGTGTTTTAATGAAAACCATTAATCAGTCAACGTTATTCTCTGTTACATGTTCAGAGAGTGAATTCCTGCATGGACTTTTGTATTTTATATATTTTATATTAAATTATTCCCTCAGCCTACCAAACCTTTATTTTTTTTTGTGCCAGCTCCGCTACACTCCCGTTCATCAGATGAACTTTTTCTTTTGCATTACGATAGCCTCTTGTGTACTATGACTATGAATGCAATCTCCAAATTAGCTTTTTCAATAATTGCTGCAACATTTTATCAAACTTTGGAACCCATGTATGACGTTAAGAAACCTAAAAGTGTATTAAATATGTTAGAATTCCTACATAATCCACCTCGGTTACCTCTGTGTTGTTGATAATAGAAAAGAAATGTTTGTCGTGCTGAAATTCGCAACCAGTTAGTGGCTGGATTGGTCATAAAAAAGATGCTACTAACGCACTATTGTCTCTCTGTTGAGGAGCTGCTCCATCTGTTGCTTTCCTTGTTCCCTTTGATCCACGGATCTTTTACTGGTGAGCTGTCTATGAATATTTATATATATATATATATATATATATATATATATATATATATATATATATATATATATATATATATATATATATAAAATATCTTTCTGGTGTAAAGCCACAACTCTCCTCATTGGTCCTGAAGCCTCTCTTTGCAACAATGAACTTTTGACTCTTCCCATTTTTCCACATTTCCTTGCACATGAATCATGAAGTGTAACTTAAATGTAGGTTGTATTTGAACTACAGAGCGTATTTTTTTGCCAAAGCTAATACAGAAAGCCCTCGGAAGTCACCATGACAACACACTGGATGAATACTACGCATCACATTTTTATGGTCATTAATGTAATACCGAGAAAGATGAGAAGAATATTTTGTGTGTGTGTGCATTTATGAATTGAATTTGGATGATGAAAAGGTCTGTTGAGTTTTTAACATTCTTATTCTGGCGATTGGCACTTCATCGCAAAGCCTTCCCTCTCACAACGTGTCTGTCTGTCTGTCTGTCCCGGTGTCTCACAGCATTTGAGACAGAGAGATGAGAAAGTGTGTACTTTTGTGACTGTAAAAGACAAAGTGAGGTTTACATCACAATGCAGGGTTTTGAATTCGGTAATTATATTTTATGCATCTATATGAAAAAAACAAACAGATTCAACATCAAATCTCTTCCCGTTGAATAAACCGGGCATAGGAATTGTTAAATCACCATGTTAGATATGAGTGTGTGTGTGTGTGTGTGTGTGTGTGTGTGTGTGTGTGTGTGTGTGTGTGTGTGTGTGTGTGAGAGAGAGACTTAGACTTATTGAATAACCATGCTACCAGACTGAAAGCAGCCACTCCGTCTCTCAGCTTTGTAATCACTAAATGCCGTTTGGGAAGTGACCGTAAGCACTTCACACCACCTACCTCTTTCACAATCAGACCGATGAATAAAAGATTTGAGTTTTAAGTGCCCGCATTTGGAATTTAAAATAAGTGGAGATGTGGGACGGTGGAACACATCCAAAAAGGACCAAATAGAGTTTGCAGCGACTCCTGCCACCCCTCCTCATACTTTATAGCACTTGTGGAGGCGGAATTGGAAGGCTGCTGTCAGTGCTCACTGTCTCTGTCTTCGAGAGTGAGACGGGAGAGCAGGTACTGAGACTGTTTTTTTCCTCTTTTTTTCAATCGCACAACAAACCTTCTCCCGCTGGATTTCCGACCATTACCGCCTGATCCCACAGAGATCGTGATCATTCCCGGCCCCGGCAATGTGTTCTGTTCCCCACAGAGAACATAGCACACACGTAGCCCTTTTAGAAGTTTTGTAATCTAAAGAAATGCAAATATGATGTTGTTTAATAAGCCACCTTTTGAAGATGTGAGCTGGAATTATTAAACGCCTTTGAAAGCACAAAAAGAAAACAACCTCAGGGCTGAAGTTGGATAAGAACATTATGGCTCCTGCTCTGTTGTCCTGATTTACATTTATGTCCTTTCATAGCAGCGGATACAACACCAGATGCGACAATTGTCAGACTTTACAACAGCAGTGATAGTGTCATTGTTCACAGATCAGGTTATATAAGGGATGGAAGTCTTTCATGTCACTGACGATTAGATGAAATTTGTTTTACCAACAACATAACCCGTTTAAGAAGAGAACAATAAAGAAAAAGAATGCAAGCAAGAGGAACAACGCTTTTATTCCATACATGAAATATGACTGATTTTTAGGCCGAGTAAATAATTAAATAATATTTTAAGATAGACATTTTCTGTCATGTCATGGGCATGGTCCCCACGAACAAATATAAGCCGGCCCCAAATACAGTACTGGAGGAAAAAAACAAGGTTGGATAAACATGCTTGCTACTAAGAAATATGTACATTTTCCATCACTTCAACAACACTTTGTTGTTCTAGATTACTCATCTAAACGTTAATCAAGATTTTAAGACGACCAAGAAGGTTGCTATTAACTTTCATGAACTGAAAACACACTTAGGGGTTAAAGTTCCAGACCGGACAATGCCGTGGTAGTGATCTGACAATCACTAGGCAGCCACACCCTACAGCATACTGTGCTTTATCTTCTATTGTACTCTAATGGGACTAAACATTTTACTAAATGAACATCATGCTGGATTGAAGAAGACTTGAACACTGAGAAGTAGGGTCAACCAAATTAACTGGAGTGAATTAGAAACAAAGGCTCCTGCAGTTGGGTTAAATAAAGACCTTGACCACTATTTGAAAATGTACAAACCAGAAACGTATGAGCAGTGTAGAGAAAAGGCTTAAATTCAATTTACAGACAGTATAATATGGCTGAGTGTTCTTTGTACTGTATGCACGCTGACCTGCAGGTGAATGCATATTCACACAAACGGACACACAGTAATAGACCCTGTAACATGAGAGAGAGAATGAAAGTAGCTGGGCCCAAATCGTATAATCTCCTTATTTATCTTTTTTATCACTAGCAATAAAGAGTGTGAATTTGCTGTAGCCGCTGCAGCTGGACAGGTGTTAAATAGGACACCTCTCCATCCCTTATAACCACAGCGGAGGATGCACACATACACGCACGCACGCACGCACGCACGCACGCACGCACGCACGCACGCACACACGCACACACACACACACACACACACACACACACACACACACACACAGAAGCACACAACCATGCCAAAACAGCAGGTGGCTTCCACTAACAGAGTCACCGGTCTTATTCAATGCTCTGTCAACACTGGTACTCAGCTGTGGATGTGTAACACATCGACTCACATGATATGCATTATTGCCTTTTCCTCTCTTTTTCTTCTTTTAATTAACTTAATATTTTTAGCACTTTTTTCCCGATGTTGACCGGAGACCTAGGCAGCAGGTACAGAGGAGATGTGTGATCACAGGCCGGCGGGGGTCCATATGGTTACAAAAGCAGGTGGATTAAATGCTGCTTGATCTCTGGCAAACTCAATCCCTCCTCTCTTGTCTCCCATTTTGTTCTTTCATTCCCCTCCTACCTTCAACCACTAATCTCTCAGATATGTTTCTTTTATCGTGTCCATGTGGGCAAGATTATAGCATTTCCTAAAGCATAGCCACCTGTGAAGGTACATGAAGGTAAAGGAGGTAGATTTATTCCTTCTGTATTTGAGCGGCAGACCCTGAAGCTCCTTAGGCTCTGTGTGTGTGTGTGTGTGTGTGTGTGTGTGTGTGTGTGTGTGTGTGTGTGTGTGTGTGTGTGTGTGTGTGTGTGTGTGTGTGTGGCTGCAGTTTTTCATGGTGAGAGGCACTGGAGATCCCAGACATAGTTGAGGCAACTGCAAAACTTTACGTCAAAACAGATTGATTGCAGGTCCCACATGCTAAATGCCTGTCCAGCACTCCAACATGCACACCCTTTAAAGGTGCAATATACGGAATTCAGAGCATTGATACAGCAGCAAACAACTATTATCTATGCAAATATATAGTGGAGTAATGTTTCTTCCTTTGAGCTCCTCCCTGCTTTGTTGACACAGCCCTTCCAGCTAGTGTGGTTTTGGTAGGCTGGACAGCTCTCAGACTGCCGCTCTGCACTGCGCTCATCCAGCAGTTACAGCTGATGATCCCGTACCAACCGACAGCTTAGTCGCGCAAGTGAAGCACTGACCCTCCGGTTACCCCTCACACAAACTCTGTCGGCTCTATCGGCACTTTTGCTGTTGTTTTGCGCTGTTAGAGCTTTCTGCAGCATAAGCGGTGAGCCG